>NW_017842053.1:72320-144402 GCF_001891065.2 Hippocampus comes
AAATAAAGCTATCAATTTAGCAGTATACTCGTCATGTGAGATAAATTAAATTGTACACATTGATGCCCCACTGAATGTTTTGAGTGAGTTTGTTTGAACTGTACTACCAAATGTACAGGTCCCACGTTGCTGTTGTCACATGACTACAAAACATCTGACTGTGTGGTTGCGTCTACATTTATCTGGACAGTAATCTAATAACCCTAATCAGATGTATTCCGCTCGCGCTGAGCCGCACTGTGGCTCGAGCTGGAGAGAATGGCCGATTGATCTCAATGGATGATGTCATGCACACGTGGGTGGAAAACCCACAATGTAGTCTTCATTTCGATGAAATGATACAGTAGGGGTCGGGGGGTGTTTTGGACGCCGTCCATCCATCAACAGCGCAGAGTTGCTGACTCAGCGGAATGGGTCCAAGCGTCTCTGCAGGTAGCTAGATGACATCATTAGGCAGTCACATGGCTCTTAATGGTAGCGGCAAGGCAAGAACAAGAGATTCTCCTCAGCAATTGATTTCTGTTCATTGGGTCGGTTAGGTATACGGTGGAGTGATGAATGGTGCCTCTGTGAACGCATTTGATGAATAAAACCAACCCTCTTGGGCAAACTAATAATCAATTAATGGATTTTATTTATTTATTTTTTTAATTTGTAATGGGATTAGCTCTGTGGACAGCGCTGGGAAAAGTCATGACTCTACTTAAGTCTTTCAGGGACAGCGACTACTACATTAGACCTCATATCATGTTGTTATTACTGGTGCAGGAAAGGGTTAAGATACCCGCATAAAAATCATGAACTGGTTCAAATAAAAGTCAGATTGCCTATCACTGCCACAAGATGCTGGCAGAGTACCACTTTTTGTCTAAATGACGCTCATCAATTCATTTCATCACAGTTCCACCGCACCCAAATGCCACAACCTGGCAGCAAAGCACTACATTTCTCTAAATGAAGTTCAACTCTACTTCAACATAGTTTCTCTGCACTAATATGGCAGCAAAGTGCACCCAAATCCTTTGCATCAAAATGCCACAAGATGGATGGAAAGCACTACGTTTGTCGAAATTGAGCTCCTCAACTCACTTCAACACAGTTTTTCTGCACCAAAATAGCAGCAGGGGCACTCTGACGCCACCACGAGGTGGTGGCAAAGCATTACTCACTTCAACAAAGTTCAGTGACACCAAGATGCCCACAAGGTGGTTGCCAAAAAAAGCTTGAGCTTTTATGCCATCAAACTGTTTTCATTATTGCTTTTGCTAGCATTGTAAACCAACACGAAAATGCAAAATTAACTTATGATATCAGAAAAGGAAAGCTATGATTAGTACAACAGGCATTTCTTTTCTCCAAGTTATCAAAACTAGAAGAATTACCTCAGGTTTTCTGTATTTGACTTTTTTTTTAATATCTGTACTTCTACTTAAGTGTTGAATGCTAGCACTTTTTCAACATCTGCTACAAGCAGACAACCAAACAAACAAATGCAGCGTTCAGGTATGTGCTCCACCGAGTTCCATTCTTCAGTAGTTCAGTAGTTGAACTATGTCAGGCATTTGGACTCCTCCCAGACAAATGCGGCCGTTGAAGCTGCGTGTTGACTTCAAATAACCTCCGGGGCATCAGCGCTTGGTGTCGCCGTGTGTTTTTTTTTTTTTTTTGCGGCAGCTTCTTAACCCACCCCGTGAACCCAGCCAAGGGGCGGCGAGGTAAACCCGCGGAGGACGGCGGGCCCCGATTTGTCAACCCAATTAGAGTCCGTCTCCATCGGTTCCATTCGGCTGCATACGCTTGCTGAGGGGGCGGGTAAATCAAGACTCATTGGCGTGCCGACGTGGCAAATGAATAACATCACATGCTCCCTTTCCCGAGTGTGCCTCGCAGGTTTAACAAAGTGCGCCGAACGCAACGGTGTCCCAGGCCTCATCGCCCCTCGACCTCGTCTCACTGTTGACTGACAATTAGTGTATTGACGACCGAATGAAATGGAGCAGGCTGAGTTCACACGAGAAATTCTAACCAATCCACCCCCCCCCTCCAAAAAAATGCTTTCTTGTTGGGCTGAACAATTAATTGAATTCAAATTGTCATCGTTATGCACACACACACACGCACACACACACACACACACACACACACACACACACACACACACACACATTTAACATTATGGCAATTGTGTATTTACTGCTAATGTGACAAATGCGGGCGCTTTGTGTTTGCCTTCTCTGAGTGAATTAGTCTTTTCATTTCCTCTTTCTCTCACTGAAAGGGGCCACTTGTCATTTTTTTTCTTTTTTTTTTTTTTACCTTGAGTTGCATTACAAACTAACAATAAAAGTCACTCGGGTAGCATAATAAGTCGTTTTCGGGTGCATTCACGACCTCAAGCAAAAGCTCCAAAGTTCAACGTGAATCGTTTTGTGATGCCGGTTGATTTTCAAGTTGTACTAATTTCAATTTAGCACATAATGCTATCATGCACATAATTCAGTTTCACACAATGCCTTTTTTTCTGCAGTTGGTGTTTTGCCAACACTTTGTTTTGGGTTTTTTGAGCTTCCAATAATGACACATAGCCTGAAGAAGTTGTCCATGTTTGCCAACCGAACTTGTTTTTAAGAGAACATTCCAGCTATCCTTCTGTCTCTTGAACTGTGTTGTCAAGTGGAAGCATCCCACTTGAATTTCGTCAGAATTAGAGCGGCGTGCTTTTGAGAGGAATTCCCGTTCAAATGGAAGTGAACTGATTTGAAAGGGAATTTAATACGCAGCTAAAATTGGTGGGCCGTAACATCCAGTCGACTTGCCATAAATTATGTCACAGGGAACAAAAGCGGCTTTTTTGGGGGGAGGTGGGGGGTCAACCACTTTAGTTTTACATCCTGGATTTTTGATACCGTAGCACTTTTTGCAAGGGGAGAACAATACAGGTCATAGTTGTGCCAATTCTATGATTTCACTGCACCACATTAATATGATCCTGAGTATGTGACATATGAGTAATGGCTGCTACATTTTTTTTCTTTTTCTCTCCAAAATGCCATGAATAATTCATGTTTAAGGTGACAAAGAAGGCGAGTAATGTTACGATGTGGGCACAGCATCATCGACGACCACGACGACGTCGCTCCCGCGCTTGGGGGATTGATATGAATTGTGTACACGCCGCCACTGATGAAATGCGCCGTTGGCAATGTGCAGCCAGCGAGATGCCCGTGCCAGGCTTTGCTCTGTTGATGTAAAAAGTATGAAAAATGTGGTGGAGAAGTAAAAACATGCAAGAAGTGGTTCATTAACCTTGGACCTTTGCAGCGAAAACAGATTTTTTTTTCTTTTTTTAACGTTGATTCAGTAACTGGAATGTGCTAATTAAGGCTAAAAAGGGAGACGTTACTCGAGTGGTTGACTGAGAAAATGGAGGACAAGCACTTAAAAAAAAAAAAGTAAATTCTTGGTGTAGTGTTTAGTCTGTACAATATCAGAGATGGGCAAGTGGTGTACTGTACTGGCTACTGTTGACTCGCCCAAACCCAAAAAGTCGTATATAACAGTTTACTTATAGCAAGCGCTAGCTAGCTAGCTAGCGAAGGGGGCAGCAGTGAACTTGACAACACGCAGCAATTCGGCCGATTGTGATCAATTTAATAAAAAGGGGCTTCAATCTTTTTATTGCCACTCACAGTTGAAGTTTTAGTGTCGAACCGAGTGTAACACTTCAGAGAATTTAAACCTAATTGCCTTATTTATTTTTTATTTTTTGCAAATTTCCCCAGTGTGGAACAAATAAAGGTTATCTTAACTTTGTCTTACGAAAGTCTGCTAGCTTAATGCTAACAGAGTGTACACAGCCATAAACTGACCCACCAAACTAGCATTAATGTTTCGGTAATTCGAAACCTTTAAACATCGAAGCAGCCGCACCAATATCACCATGACCATTTTCTTCACTCACTCGCTTGACTCACAATTTTTTTTCTGTGAAAACAGTTTAAGGTAATATGAAGAACTGACTCTTAGTTTATTCTGAACTTTATTCCGTGCCACTTGTGCGCCTTGCGCACGCTCACTTGCTCCACATGAAAAAATATTTCAGATGTATAGTCGGTCAGTAAGAGCTTACATGAACAACCAAACAGCTATAAAGCACTTCTTTTCTACTACTACTGCCCGAAAACGGCTGTGATAGGCTCCAGCACCCCCCGCGACCCTCGTGAGGATAAAGCAGATCAGAAAATGGATGGATGGATGGTTTAACCTACTTTTTTTTTCTTGTGTTTAAAACACATTTATCTTCTTCACCACTTGACTGCCTCACAACCACCCACCCACCCACTTGCTCCACTTGCAGAAATGTTTTGGCAATATAACAAAATGAATTTATCCTAAGAACTAAACTGCTTTCACCACTCTCACTTTTTGTCACACAGCTTGACAGGACTTTCATACCCGGAATTTTCCCTCCTCACCGATCGCCTGCCTCGCCCACACCTACTTGTTGCACTTCAGATATATAGCAATGTACATGAGCAAAATTGATTTAATCTCCTTTGTCTCGTTTTAAAACACTACCTGTTTACACAGAACTGTCTTCCTTCACCACTTGCCCGCCTCACACGCATACCTGCTTGCTCTAATCGCAAAAATATTTGGACATATAACAATATGAAATGGGTTCAATCCCCTTGTCTTCAGTTGTCTTGTTTTCCAGCATGGCACAATTTGCAATCAACTTTCTTCCCCACCTCTTGCCTGCCTTGCACTCACCCACTACCTTTTGCGCTAGTCCTTACGGCGTACCTGTTCCTAGAGAGTCTGTTGGTTGCTAGGCAACATAGGCAATATGACAAGAACGCCTCTGACAGTGACTGAAAGGCATTCGCTTTGAAATGTGCTTTTAGATCTTTGAGCACGAGGATGTTGGATGCAGTCTGTCAAAGAGATTGACGGCTCGAATTGAGGACGTGATGTAAAATCAATGGCGTGATGTTTAGATGCCGGCTATTTCTGTGCCGAGCTGGGAATGATGGATCCCTCGGAGCTGAACTTTCAGTGACCCACTTTTAAGTGCGTTCACGGGGCCAGCGTGGTGTTCCTGTTTTGGTAGCCGTGTCAAAATGAAACTTTAATGGCGACAGGACAAGTTCTCTTTCCTTTTTAAAAAAAAAAAAATGTAGATGGGATGCTAAATTGACTCGAGAGGCTCGTCGTTCTTGAAATCGCCCGCTTCCGTATCGTCTCCTCCCACCGGGAACACGATTTAATCACACCCTTAAGTGGGCCTCATTAGCATAGAATCGAGAAGGATGTTTTGCTGGTTGATTTGGAAATGCGCGGTGACATTTGGGGGACTGGAAAGAAAGTCGGAATAATTGAGTTGTTTGTGCCGCTGCCTCCATCTGAACGGGACGAAATTATGCTAATTTCTTCGCCAGCATCTCGTCAAGATGCGCAATCACAGATATTCGAAACTCCCGATAAGGTTGTCGAGTTTGTGAGAAAGAAATGACTTTTTGCTCTTTAGGGGTTTGAGCCTGCGCCGTTTACTGGCTGCAAAGTTTCATATTTCCCATCAGTTTCCACTTCTTTAGCCAGCAAACTCATTGGAAATCTCTCCAACTCTGATGTTCCTGACCTTCAACATCTTGTACTACTTTAGCCAGAAAATCATTGCGGCCATTTCTGTTTTGTGAGATCAGTTTTCTCTAGCTAGCAAACCTTTTTCAAGACTGAATGATCACCTGGACCCTCTTCTTATCTGGTTTCGGTTTACACGCCATCCTTTCTGCTTCTTTAGTCCGCAAACTAGTCCTAACGAACTCAAATGAGACACAGCAATCAGTCGGTAATTACTTCACCTTTACGGCGCACGCCGCAATTAACATCAAACACGTTTCTATGGGAATAAGCCCCGCGGGAACATCGCTGCCCCTCTTGTGGTTCTTGATGTGGAATATGTTTTTTTTTCCGAGCTTTTATGACCTATTTTGTCCCCTTTTTTGTAACCTGCCAGGAAGACGTCTGCGTAGATGTAGTACAGTAGCGCGGGGATGAGCAGACACACGCATGAGTGCGCTTCACAAGCGGAGGAAGAGGCCGGCAGACGGATCTCAGGTCTGATCCGACAGGCATCAAGGATAATCGCAGAGCGTGGCCGAGCCGAACGCGGGGCTGCAATCGACCCTGAGAAGGATTTAAAACGGGGGAAGACCTGCGCAAAAAGGCAAAGGGAACAGATTGAAATTCCTTCCTCGGAAAATTAAGCCTTTAAGGGACAGCGGTTACTACAGTGGACAGCTCGCCATGTGATCAGGTTACAGGGTGCGTGAAAGGTTAAAACCTGATTTGCACTGCAGATCTTTGTTCGTCCTGCTGTTGACCGTTTTTAACCGCGGCCCGTATGACTGCTGTGAAAAGCTCGAGACTTTTTCGTAGTTGCGTACTGCGGATTGGCAAACGATAGAAAGTTACATTGAGACCAGATTTGGAATTTTTTTTTAAGATAGGATCCATCGGTTGGCCGGCACGTTGAAGGCCATGTTTGTAAAAGGCTCCTTTGGTTAAATTCTCCATTTTCCATGACCTCTTTGTTCAATATACATCCATCCATCCATTTTCCGATCCACCTTATCCTCACAAGGGTGGCGGGGGGTGCTGGAGCCTCTCCCAGCTGTCTTCGGGCTGTAGGTGGGGGACACCCTGAACCGGTTGCCAGCCAATCGCAGGGCGCACACAGACGAACAAACATCCGCGCTCACACTCACACCTCGGGACAATTTAGTGTTCAATCAGCCTGTTATGCATGTTTTTGGAATGTGGGAGGAATCTGGAGTACCCGAAGAAAACCCGCGCAGGCACGGGGAGAACATGCAAACTCCACACAGGGAGGCCCGAGCCCACAACCTCTGCACTCTGAGATTGACGTGTTAACCACTGGACCACCGGGCATCCCGCTTGGCACGCAATTATTTTAATTTCTTTGATGTTGACACCACTGTGAAATCAACAGAAATGGGCTAGCCAAGCACTAGTTGTTGGGATTTAATATTGATTTGTCGCACTGAGTTCTGGTGATTTGAGCAATTCTGTTGAATGGGCTTTTGGATTCGAAAAGAGGATCTGTTCGATTGTCAGACGGCATCCGTTTTTGATTTTGTTTATCATCCAGGATCCAACATTAAGCCTCTTTTGAGTGAGCCAAGTTGTGGTCACAATTGGTACTGGGCCACGGGCAGCCAACTAATGTCAAGGCCTCTCATCGCAAATACTTTGTAAAATTTTTCATTTGTCATCCCAAATGCATTTTTTGCAATGGCTTGTCTTTTTCTTGATTTGCTACTGTTGGGCTTTTTCCCCGAATGGTCTTGTCTTCCGATTGACTACCAATGAAGTCTGGGTTATAAAACTGTTGTCGTTGTTATCCTGACAAGATTTGTTCAGTTTGGTCTGACTTCACCGTTATCTCATTTTCAAACTAATTTGTCATCTTTTTATCCTGCAGCGCTTGCCATGTATTCCGAATGAGTTTTTTAGTGACAAGCTCAACAACCAGAGCATTTCATACTGAGATCTTGATTTGTGTCCAAAACCTTGTAAATTATCTTTCCTTTTTCGGATGCTAAGTTTCACCCGCATGATGGGCTATTTGGAAAATTGTGATTTGTTTTTCAAAAGCTTAACGTCAACAATGTTAATGTGCATTTAATCCATTTATGCTCCTTTTTTTTTTTTTTTTTTTTTTTTTTTGGTCCTCCGCAGGGCGTTGCAGTCCCAAACCATCATGCCCGTTGATCCGGCGTCAAGACAGGAAGCGAGCGTTTGAGCGTCCCCTTCGTCCCTTCCCCGGGCCTTCGTGGCTTCTGCTGGGATGAACATGCCACTGCACCAAATCTCTGTCATCCCTCGCGATGTCACCTCGTCGCGGCTGTCGGGCGGCGGCGGCGGAGCGGGCAAAGCTAAGGATAAAGACAAACAGGTGAAATGAGGGCTCTGGAGAAGCGGCGTCTCTTACCCTGGGTGAAAATGTGCGATATATATATATATATGTATAGATCATTGGAATATTTGTAGTTTTTAAACAAACTGCAAGACAAAATTCTTAAAACAACACTTTTTAAAGGATTTCTGAACGCCTGTTCTCACTCTCGCACTCACTGAAAAACGTCAGTCAGAGGAAATGAAGACTCGCACAGTTCTGCAATTTAGAAGTAAAGCGTGCTTGCTTCAAGTGCCGTATTTGTCAGCCCCAGTTGAAGTTTACTGTGAAACCGACAGACAAAACCAAAGACAAATGTGCTAGCCCAATGCTAACGTGCAATGTGAAACGCTAATGAAGGGCTGAAGGAAATTAGCATGGATATTTCGGTCATCATAAACCTTGACACAACCGCACGTTTAGCACAGAGCAACAGAATTTAGGATTAGACAGTAACAGAGAGTTAAACATTATGTTTTTAAACAGCAAAATGTCTAGCAGCTAGCTTAATGTTGACATATAATGCAAAACGGCATAGATTTCATGGAAATTAGCACCGATGTTATGTAATGCTAAATGATAAACACGCACCTTTGACATACACAGACATCATTAAAATCTGCTCTATTGCCGTTTTTATGGCACCTTGAAAGACTTTTGGTCTACATTCTTCTTTATTTCATTATACAGTTTTCATGCTTGGCTGCTAACTGTTGTATGTGGCAGCAAGATGCTCATTTTGGCTTCAGTTTAATGGCGTGGTCTTTTTTTTTTTTTGTGGTCATTATGTTTTCACAATTGCCCGAGCTGATTGTTTCAATGTGTTTTTTTAATGTTCGTACTGGGAGACATTTGTGCCTTCTATTTCAACAATGTGTCTTAAGTTCCTTTTTGGTTGTTTGTGGGAATTTTGGGAGAGTTTGGAGCACTATTTTCTTGGAAATGGCTTCAGACGTTCAAAGTTATTAGCATTGAGCGCAGTGAGCATCGCAAGCAGGGTGGGAAAAATATTGCCCAGGGGGCACTTTGGTTAAAAAAAAAAAAGTACATTATTTTTTTTATATATTAATTTTCATATGTGTCTGTATATCTGTTCATTCACTGCAGTTTGAATAAGTAAACGGTAGTAGTAGAATTTAGACTCTGGATGGGCATCTTAATGCACTTCATGCACATTCAAGCAAACTGTTACCGGTTCTTGTGATGAAAAAAAAAAATGCTGTTTTGGTGTACTTTGTTAGTCGTGATGAAGTGTGTTTACGTGACCTGTAGTTCATCTTAATTAACACACATTCGCATTCAATTTTAAGTTGCACATTGTCAACGTGAACCTGCCTTCATAGACATTTGTGCAACGCAAGTTAGCTTAGCGCTATGGCTTGGCTAGCAGCCGGGAAAGCAAGAGGTGACTGTGTGAATATATATATATTTTTTGTGGGGGGTTAAGTGAAAGTGCTGATCATGAATTGGTCTTTTCTGGGATAATGATTTCATTCCAAGGACTACAGAACGTTCAGGCCTCGGCCCACCACGTAGCTCCGCCCTGTTTCTCGAAGCCACGTGGTCTCCTCTGGCAATCACACACCACGAGTGCTCTCTCAAGAGTCAGTCTTCCTATTTTTAAGCGCAGAAACAAAGCGAGGTGCTAAGGCAATATGTGTGAAACAAGAAGGCAAGCACAGGTGTTCTGAAGAGACCTCTCACATGCCGCATATGGTGCTCTCCCCCCTCCTTTTTTTTCCCACTACTCCAAGCCTCCGACAGATTCACACGTTTACATTCTTGAAGCAGCGCTGACATTTGCGTTTCAAATTTCGATTCCGCAATCCTCACTGATGATGAATTTTCAATTTGAAAGACTCGACTGAGCTCAAAGACGAGGCGTTGTTCAGCTGCGTATCGCTTCGGCTTCGTGTTGGATCACCAGAGTCCAAAATGTGTCATTTACGAGCAATGAATGGTGTAAAAGATGTCGCGCCGGCGTTTTAATTTCCAGTCTCGACGTGCGCCAACATTCAAAATCACGCCACCCTGAAGGCCAACAAAAAGACGCTCGGCGGTAATTAATCATTTAGCAGCCGAGGTGATCTATTCATCTCCAAACGGAAACTCGTCGTGCTTTATCAGCATTTATGGAATAAGAGTGTGCGGTTTCACGGAGTTGATGTGACTCGCATATTCTTCTCTTCAAAATCTGAGTCGTGTTTTAGCTTAAGTGAGGCGATCTTCGCCATTTTGCTGTGGAAACAGGAGTTCAGAACATTCAGGAATTTCGTTTGCACGCAGTTGTGAGGGGCTGCATTGAATACACAACGCACATAGCCGAGAAGTCAGTCTTTATCATGTCATCCACAGTCAGGGTGTCATGACATCAAATACACATTTTTTTTTTTTAACCAAAATTTGTTCCTGCTTGTATTATGAGTCCGTTGTGCAAGCTTGGAATGTTCAGAATGTGCATTTTATTTCGTGAACCCCTGACTGCGGATGTTGTGATATACAATGGCTATGTGCGCCGTGTATTCATGGGTTAAGGTGTGCAATCTGTGTGTGTGTGTGTGTGTGTGTGTGTGTGTGTGTGTGTGTGTGTGTGTGTGTGTGTGTGTGTGTGTGTGTCCTTGTACTCATGACATTGTGAGGACCGGCATGAGTTTTTAACCAACAGAGTGAGGACATTTTGGTCGGTCCTCAATTTGACACCCTCTATGCGTGGGTGTGTGTTGTACATTTTTGTTTGTTTGTGTGTATTTGTTTAGTGTGCATTTTTGTATGATGTTTGGGTTTTTTTGTTGCATGATGCATGTTTTTGTGTTTTGTTTTTGTGTGTGTTTTTTCATGTCATTGTTTGTTTGGGTGTGTGCGCGAGTAAATGTGTTTGTGTGCGTTTGCGGCCGACACTTGAGTCACACAGCATGTGGCCATCTGTGCGTGAATGTGTTTGTGTGCGTTTGCGGGCCGACACTTGAGTCACACAGCATGTGGCCATCTGGGCTCACTTGACAACACAGCCCCCCTATTTAGAATTTGGCAGGCTTCGGCTGCTCATTCAGATGAAAACTTTTGAGTGTTCCACTTCCTTTCTAGTTCATTTGTCAAGCTCCGAATCTTGTGCTCATCTTTGGTCTTGCTCCAAGAGGACGTATTTATTTATTTTTTTTAAAGCAGTAGTTTCTCTTGCTTTTCTTGGCCTCCGCAAATAATTTGGTCCTCTTTGAGCGGCTGGCGGTTTTGATAAGACTTGCTTTGCAGTAAGGAAGGATTGCGAGTGCTCTGAAGCAAGCGCTTGGCAAGAGTCAGGTCAGGGTCAGGCTGGAAGTTTGTTATACAGACTTTTTTTTTTTTTTTCCCTCAGTTGAGTTTTGCCTCACAACTCGAAAGCAAACTTTGGAGAGTTCACATGAGCAAACGTGCAAACCGGGAAATTGCACGATGAAACGGCTGTCGTGGAGCTTTCAGTTTCGCTTCCTTTTGTTGGATGTTTTGTTTCCTTAATCACGTCATCCAGCGCCGCCATCTTCCACTTTTGTCGTTATTGTCATGCGGTATTTGGCTCGTTCGTCGAGGTGAACAAAAAGCCCTTGGGCGGCGCATTGTTTGATCTGTCCAACTTTGACTGTTTAAGAAGGGAATAAATGCCAAAAGGTTTTTTTTTCCCCCGCAGTGTTTATTTCAGTCGACTTCCTTTTCCATGCGGCGCGTTATTGAGCGTTCAGATCCACCACGGACGTTCTTCAGCGCATTTTTCCGCCAAGACTGCCGCGGGCTGACACGAACAGGTGGCGTCAGCTGGCGTCTGTCGTCGGCCCATCTCCGCGCAAGCGGCCGCATTGAAATCCACTCGAGGTTGAAGATCGCTAATTCACCCTTTCACGCACTCCGTAACCTGATAAGCTGTCCACTGTCGTAACCGCTGTCTCCGAAAAGGATAAATGTGAAAAACATAATTTGGGGAACATTCCCTTTTCAACCCAATCATGATTCACAGCCTTTCCCGGTTAGCATATTCACCTGTGGAATGATCCAAGTAGGTGTTTGATGAGCATTCTTCAACGTTCTCAGTCCCAGCTATTTTTGGAACGTGTTGCAGCCATAAGATTCCAACTTAATGATTATTTGCACATTGAATATTAAATATCTTGTCTTTGTAGGGTATTTAATTAACCTTTTTATGCACCAATAATGATAACCTGTAACCTGATAACATGATAAGCTGTCCACAGTAAGTCACTGCTGTCCCTAAAAAGGGTTAAATTTGATTTGCAAATCATTTTATTCAGTTTTTATTCATGATTAAACACAACCTCCTGACTTTCTTGGCATCTGGTTTGCATATCCTGATCAAATAATTTCCCCCATATTTACATGTAATTAGTCGAATTTTTTTTTTTTTTTTGTAGAGGGTGATCTTTTCTCCGTTTTAGTTTTAAAAATACATCATTTATATCTAATTAAGAAACCACAAATAGCCAGTGGCCATTCAAAATATCTGGCAGTACAGGTCCAACCACTTTTCAATTCAAGTACCTTGGGCACTCCGAAGTCAGGTGCCACTCCACTAACATTTGCTGTGTCAAAAAGAGAGGAATTTGGGCGGCAATAACCTGTTCAATAAGGTACGGGGATGGCACCAGTAGTTCAGAAAATGCAGAAAGAGCTGGGGGGGAACAAGACAATGGTGTTTTAGCACAAAGAGTCATCAGCTTCACCTCGGCGGCCAAATGGCACTTGCATCTTCTTACCCCGCAGCAGAACATGTACCCTGATGCTAATACGTTCTCTTCTTTACACAACCTAATACAGGTCCGCATCACGGGAGGGTGCGCAACCCAAAGGTAAACAGCCCATGGCGACGAGAGCCATCGCTTTGGAGGACGGGCGCGCGAAGCCGCGTGAAAAACGCCCACAGATGGCGTTTTATACCCGTTAAAGAGCAAGCGTTTGCTTGCTCCGTGCGGGAATCCGACATTGCGGCTGCAGTAACAGATGGGGGGCGGAGGAACGACTTCTGAGGGTTGCGACGCTGGCTCAGTGTCTCAAGTTTGTCTCTCTTTAATTGCGTCGGTCCACTGGGTTGCCAGGTATGAAACGAAACGCATAATAGGAAGGGACGTGTTTTGCCAGCAAAGCACTTGGAGAGCAAGTTTAATTTCATGAACCTTGCTCGGCCTGTTTTTCCTTACACATACACAGGATTTGTGGTTTATGTCGCTCGCGCTTAACCTTCAGCCCAGTTGTGTGCGTGTGCGTGTGTGTGTGTGTGTGTGTGTGTGTGTGTGTGTGTGTGTGTGTGTGTGTGTGTGTGTGTGTGTGTGTGTGTGTGTGTGCGCCTTTGTGCGTATGTTTAACATTTTGGCTGGTAATGCAAATGGAATGACACTTCCTAAGGGTGTGGATTATTGTCTGATTAAGTCAACTTGCTTACTTCAGCTCTTTAAATGAACGGAAAAAAAAAAAAAGAATGACAATGGAAAAAAATAGCACTCGTATATTGTACATTATAAAAACATGCAGCAATGACATAAAGTAAAATTTGAAGAAATTAGACAGCTTGTGCCACGTTTTTTTTGTTTTGTTTTGGGGTTTTTTTTTGCTTCAGTTCATTGGAGATTGTGCTGCTCCTTCTGTTGGGCATGCCTTGGCCACCTGGGAGCAATATAATACAGACATATGGATATTGTGTACATGGTGACGGTCTCAGCGCCTCAGTAATCCACAGTAATAGTAGTACATTCTTCGCGGTATTGCTATATTAGAGTTGTCTACATGTTCCTCCTCTGTCGGTTCAAATAGCTTCTGTGTCTGTGGCGTTTTGCATTGTTGTATCGCATGTAGCGAAACTGTCTTATTGAAAGCAAAGCTATGTGGTTGCCTGAAAAAAAATTTAATTTTCTTTAGTTTTATGTTTAGTTTGACTGTAGACTTCATCCCAGGGTGGCGATAAAAAGAAAAAAAAACTTGAAGCGTACTGTGTACATCAAATTGTACATTCTGGTTCTATTATGGTCACTTTTGGTCAAATAAAAACTAAATTGGTATAATTCCTTATTTGCTGGGACTGAATCGGAGGCGAGAGAATTCGCGTTTTCTCGAGTGCATCATTCATCGAGTCTACGAATGGCCATGTGTGAGTAACACTCGTCTTCATTTTAACTCGGCCCTGACGTTCAAACGGTTAACTGCCTTGCTGCCATCAGATTGGCTGCCAATGCCGAGGCAGACAGCCGCCAGCGCGTCTTGTAAGATGGGAGGCTGTTTGAGGTCGGCGGAATGCAGAAAAACTGTTGGCACAATGGCGAACGTAGTCTTGCGTTGGCGTAATTGAGATGTTTTGTCTGTGCTGCTGTAACAATTGCCTCAATGGATTTTTATTTATTTTTTTTCCCAAATCAGTTCTCCTTCACTCAAAGGAAAACATCAGATAAAAAAACGTTTCAAAGGTTTCATTTCTAATGTGAAGCCTGGCAGCTGTTCCATGGTCAAACTGTCACCGCAATATAGAGAGACTAGATACACTTTAAAAACATCTGAACTTATTCAAATATACTTGTTTTAAAATATTCCTTGGTGCCTGTTCTCATTCTGTCACTGGATCGCATAATTCTGCGAAGTAGGAGTCAAGCGTGCTGGCATCAAACTGTTTGCTAGCATAAAGAAACTAGCAGAGACGATTAGCCGATTGGAGGTTCCTTGGGGCTCTTTTTCTTGCTCTTAATTCTGCTACGGATTTTTCCATAGTCCTCAGTGCTGCCTAGCATGTTGTGGCAAGATGTGGTACTACACTTGAGGTACACAAATAAATTCTGATTTGTCTGTGTCATTATAAGCATTTCTTTAGAGCCGGGGTCCCCAAACTACGGCCCGCGGGCCGGATCCGGCCCGCCTCCGCATTTGGTCCGGCCCCCTGAAAATACCACAGAGTGTTTTGATTTATTTTTCATCGATGTGGATTTGTCTTTGATCATAAAGTTGGGCTTTTGCAATAAAATGTTCCTTAGTTCTGAACCGTTTTCATTTTTAACTATTAATTAGTAACTATTTCATAAACACAGATACAATAAGGTGACATTTGGTGCATCTTTCTGTGCCGTTATCTGGCAACGCCAGAAAAAAAAAATCCGAAACCGGCCCCTCTCTCAGAGAACGGGATCATGGCGAAAAGGTTCGGTAAGAGAAAAATAGAATGCAGGGTATTTAACCCAAAGTGGACAAACGATGTTTTTGTTTTTGTTTCTTTCAGCGCAAAGAAACGTCTGTCAGTCTCATCTGTCAAGAGGTGGCTTCATTTTGTGTGGGTTTCTGGAAAACAATCCATTTTTACATTTCCGTACTCTTGCGGTCACCCTTTTTCTGTTCCAGACTGACCCCGGCCCCCCCATCACAGAAGCGAAAGCTTATGCGGCCCTCCTTGTCTGTGTCATTATAAGCATTTCTTTAGAGTGACAGGAGCATCTGAAGAATACTTTAAAAAAGTGTCTTTTAATAAGTTTAAGTGTGATTAAAGCATGTGAGAAGGATAAAACTATACATAAACAAAAAAAATTAAAAAAAAATTACTTACAAGGTCTCTGTCGTAGCTCCATTTCGGTGGCCCCGAAACATATTAATGTGATCAACGGAAGTTTACTGGATACAAAATCGTATGCCTCAGCCTTGCATCAGTCGGTTGTTGTCGGGCAGCCACAGCAGCACTTAAATCAGAATGAGAACTTTTCTTTTTTTATTTATTTTTTTTTTATAGGCGAGACCAAGGTGAAGTCAATTTGTAAGCGCCGTAGCCGTGCGCTCGCTCGCTCCATCACGTTGACTGATGCATCTGTTTGAACCCGCGACAGCTTCTACGCGAGCTGATTGCCGCTCTTTTATCCACCGTCTCGGGTCACCCCGCCTGCAGGGACGACAATCTGGCTTTACAAAATAGGTATATATTATTATCTTTTTATTTATTTATTTTTTTCTTGCATATTTTTTGCCGCCTCTTCATATCTCTCTCATGGCTGCCTCTCTCCTTCATAATATGTTCGCGGTGCTATGTGTGAAACAAACGAGGAGGGGGGGGAGGACAGGGTGAACTAATGTCATCATCGCTATGGCAACCATCCATCAAGGACTTTGCAGCGTCGTATCTCCTCCTGTGTGTCTTTTCAATTTAAGCGACTGCTTGTCATTCATTTAGTGCTTCGGCCCACGGAAGTGCTCGTTTTTGCTTCGGCGATGGCGCCAAGCCGAGGCCTGGAATGCGTTTCAGGGGATGTCTTTAGATGTGTTCAACTCCGGAATTGCTCCCGAGCTGCTATTTGATGCTCTATCCAGCGAGTCTCGAACTTTCCAAATGCCCCTCCACCTGCTACCCGCTTTCACTACAGATCATAGTCATCTGCGACCGTCACGGTCCGTGGGGAATCCAGTCTCGCCTCATCTATGAGCCTATCCATCACTATTGCAAAGAAGAAGGGGCTTCGAGCTCATCCCTGAAGCATTCCCGCCTACGCCTTCAACTACCGTCGCACCTACAGGACGCCCCACCACTCTTCTCTACTTGTACCAGTCCTGTACTATTCTAACATACTTCTTTGAACTGTACAAAGAGTCAAATGCAAATAGAAAATGTGAATACCCGTAAGCCGCCACAGTCGGCCATGTCCTTACCCAAAGATTACTTACATCCTGTAGAACTAACCCGACAAAAACCCACTCTTGATCCGTGAGGTATTTTGACGAAAGTGCAGACACTTGGTAACTGTTTAGACTTGTTTTTTTGTGCTTTTAAATCATGGTCCTATTCACATGGCGCAATAAGTCCAACAGATCTAGCGCTGCATAGTTCTTGAAAGAATACAGCGAGACGGACGGCATATATCTGCGTCAGTACCTGAAGCCAGCATCTTGACCGCGGCTGTGTGAGGTCAAACAGGAGAAACCCGCAATGGAAACATTTTCATCCAGTTGAGAGGGCCGAGATGTCGGCGCGGGTGGGTGAGCCTCGTTTTGAATTGAGGTCAAGCGCTGAAAAAAGGGAGCCTTATTACCTCGAGAGGGGGGGAGGTCATGGTCAAGTGTTACATGTCAGATGCTGTGTATCTCCAAAATAAGAGATTTTATTTTACAGCACTCTGAATGGCGTATCCTAAACAAGCGGCAACCTTGCTGATATTTTCCAACCTTACAAAAGGCAACAGCGGAAGTATACCGCGGACTCGTCACGAGCCAATTGCAGTGGAATGACTCATTTGAGCCACGAAACAAAACTGTAACATCGCTCCAAAGAGATGTCAAAACAGTCTTTGAAAGCTGCATGTCAATCTCTGGATTTGTTTTTTTCTCCTCGACACTTATGCAAATAAGAAATTTTCCCCTTGCTCAGAGTCTGCACTTTGCTCTTTTTGTAATCACCAGAGCGACCCGCTAATTAAAATCAGAACTATTGTACTTCCACGAGTTCTCTTTTTTTATTATTTCGGTGTTGCAGATTTGCGAGGCATTCAAAAAATGTAAATGTAGTGAATTCCGGCCATGAGATTTTGGAACATGCAGAGCCTTAAAATGCAAATTGACGCACATGCTGTGGACGGTATTTGTCTAGAAACGAAGCAGAAATTGCGGTTGGACTTTCAAGGTGGCCGACTCCAGCGTGAGAAAGTTATTTCTTTCCACATACTTCAGATGGTTTGTACAGTCAAGGTTAACTTGCCTCAGGTAGAACAGATTTGCATCTCACATCTTAACATCAAAAGTGTAGGCGAAGTCATAGCGAAACAACAACTCATGTGGATTGAAAGAGTTCACTGAACACAAGACTGCTATTTTGCGATGGGTATTTGGCTCCGCTTGACTTTGGACACAAAGGGGGACCGGGATCCAAATCCAAGTCTGGGCAAACAGGAACATCCAGATGGCAACATCCAGGAGGGTCTCTTGGCATTTACGCTAGACACCTGATTCCCGGCCACTGCCAGTTCCAAGCTCGGACAAAAATGGACTCTCGTGTGCAGAACAATTGATTTATTGATCCCTAATAATTCGGTCAATTGCACCCCTGCATTAACTGTTCTTCGTCAGGTCACAGTCTAGTTGCGAGTGAATCAACTGTGACTTCATTTGACTTTTCCCGCATGCCACACGATTTCATCCCCAATCGATGAAAAGATACTTGTTTTTTGCCTCCGCTACGTCGTTCTGTGAAGAAGTTCGGTGTGAGTTGAACCACACGGCGTCCCAAAGGATGTTTCAGCGGAGGTCACTTTGACCCGTCGGGTGAATCTGGATGACCAAAAAAAAAAAAAAAGAGTTGAAATGCACGACGGGAAGCTTTGTAACCTTGCACTTCCCAATCCCGCTGAGCCTCGGCTTCCTGCACGCGCGCCGAGAATCCTGATCGGCCCTTTTGAAGGAGGGTGCAAGAGGAAGCGTGTTTTTTTTTTTTTTTTTTTTTTCTCCCTCCCACTGCACATCCAATGGATTTGCACACACGGCCCACCCGTCTGTCGTCAGTTATGGTGGGCCACCTGTTTCCCAGCAGGCGAAGGCTGGATGGACGCTGACGCGGTGTGAGGTCCTTCTTGCTGCGTGGCACCTGGATGAGGAAGGTGTCGAGCACATCAAGTCCAGTACATCCGCTGTAGCCTCGCTGCTCATATACACGTCTCTGAAAAGTCTTTTTTTTTTTCTGCAAAAGGCAAAAAAAAAAAACAAACGCGCAGAGTAATGATAAGCCGGCCCCTGAAGCCTCTTTCCTGGCTCCATCATTTGAGCAAGACATGATAGCCATCTTATTCCGCTCATCAGGGCCCTGATGTATTCCACCCGCTAAAGGCCGACTTGGCCTCCCTATTGATTCGGCTTCAGAGGAGGGCACTTAATTCCTTCATCTGTCACTAAAAGGAACAGTGTGGTCTTTTTGTATACAATTTGTGGTGCCGTTGGGTCTCGCGGCACACCAGCAAGCATAAATGTCGAAAATATACTGAAATAAATATGATGATCTTGTCTCAATGTACTTATAAATTGGCTTGGGGTGAAAATTAGACAAAGCTATAATGTTGTTGGATGAAAGGCAACCGGTGGATACACAATTTCACCTGCTGCCGGCTAGCGGAGTAGCGCTATGTGCCGGCTTGGTTAGATTATTTGTAGAAAATGAATAATTAAACCAACATTTCCATACAGTGGTACGTTTAGATTAGAGTGCCTTGACATACATGAGTGTTGAATACATGTCTACGTGTGTTGCTGCACAGTTTGTGTTTTAGTATTGGTTGCCTAATGCGTTCACGCCAACGCAGATGCTAGCCCATGGCCTTTCACTTTGTGTTAGCATTAAGCGATCAGACTTGAAAGCAGTTGGTTTTAAATACACGTGTCATTCTCTTCGTTTGATGTTTAGTTTGACGGTAAACTTTCATTGGAAGTGGCTTGTTGCATGTGTTTATTTTAACCTAATAAGTTTTGAAATTCAACCTTATCGAAGTCGGAACAGTGTCATGGAACCGAGTGGTGAACTATTTTCTGGCGCCAGAAGCATTTCTTCATCTGAAAGTCAAGGTCAAACTAATGCTGCGGTAATGAGGTCGGCAAGGTGGTGAATTATTTATAAAAAAAAAAAAAAAAAAAAACAGCGCTCTGAAGACTGCTGTCTGCATCCCAATAACTTTTAATAGCCGCTCATCAGGCATGCATGCCCGCCTACTGTAATGTTTAATAATGCGAGCCCCAATTTTTTATTTTATTTTATTAATTCCCCCCCTGGTCTTTTACTGTGTCTTGACACATTCACAATGTATGGATGCAGTTCTGTTTTATGAGCCTGAAAAAAAATGCTTGTCTCATTTAGAGAGCCGCGGCTGGCTGGAGGGGCGGATTGGGATACTGATAGTTGAGTCTCCGCACAAAAATGCAACAAGACTTTTATCCACTCTGTAATTAATTCCTGCAAAGTAGACTGAAAGAGGCCTGCACGGTCACTGGCGCTGACATTGTGATGACTGCGTGTTATAGCGAGTTCGTAATACGTTACAATATACAGCATGTCATGCCTCAAATGTTGCCTCGCTCAGTGCGCGATGGGTCTTTGGCCTGTCTAATGGAAGCGCCACCCCTCACTTCAACATAGTTCTTGGCACCGAGATGCCGTAAGATGGCACCAAAGCGCTACTAAGTTGGATTCTTCGCGGCCTCTTAGGGCATTTCAGAAAGAGGGAATGGGGAGGGAACATCGGAAGGAAAGTTCTTCCGAAAATAACGGATGATAGGTCCCCCACAAGAAAATATTTGCATGCTGTCTACCGGTTCGAAGAAAAAAAAAATTCCAGACTGAACTACCGCTAAAGTGTTTCCCACCGGCGCGTTTTGTACATTCAACTCTGACGAGTTAGATAACATTTGAAGCCATCTTCCGGCTCATTTCGTATCAACAGATACGACAGCATAGACACATGCGCTCTTGCCTTGTGTATTAGCTCAACGGCCGCCGGCCCTATTTTCCATTGAAGTACGGCGCGTTCCGCTCTTGTTCCATAACAGTGAGTCACCCTGGAGTGGTTACAGCGCTCGCCGCATCCCCTTCTTCCACTGACGTCTGCGGCCAGCCAATCAGCCATTTGCTGTACGTTCTGAAAGGGGGTGTGGGGGAGGGGGGGCATTGCATTCATATTTTCCTTTGCGGAGAGCACACTGCGTCCTTGTGTGTCTTGTTTGGGGTCTTGTTTGCTTTTTTTTTTTTTTTTAAAGCAGGCCGTCTGTGTGTCAAAGGCATATATGGCATTGGTAAACAATGCAAGTTTGATGGAACTGTTTCCTCTATATGAAGTAGTAGAAAGAAAGAAGTGTATTCACCCGGGTTGTAAGCCGGTATCTTTTACATGGGACAACTCAGAAAATGAAGGCATTTAAATCGCTTGTCAACAAATGTGAGCACACCCCTGTGTGAAAATGGTCCAAATTGAGCCCAATTAGCTATTTTGCCTCCTTAGTGTCTCGTTCAGGTTACGGCGTCACAGGTGGGAAATGGGGAGCGCGTTTGTTAAATTTTTGTGTGAACTGCTCTCACGCTGTCTCGTACTATCACACATCGTTAATTTTATTTTTTAATTTTTTTTTTTTGAGGGAACATACCTGACGTTGACTCAAGTGTGTTGTGATTGTTACTGCCAGATGTTTTTTTAAAGCACAGCTCATCGTATGGCAAGCCATTTTCGAAATGAACAAAAACATACTTTTGCAATCTATAAAATTTCAAAAACAACACAAAAAGGAACCTGAGCAACAGTGACTCACTGCATGACTCGAATTAAACGTCAGTGGCTTTTTTTTTTTTTTTTTACATGGCGTTCATCATTCATCCAGTCACTGCATTGGGAATCATTCGTGTACCTACGCCATAATCATTCTTATAGGGATTTTTATATAGTAAAAGTTTTAATGAACGACATAGCATAGCCCATTATATAAAAATCTCGTGAACTTTATAGCCCCGAAATTAAATAAATTAAATAACTAAATAAATAAATGATCTCGGGCTTTTTCGAGGACTTTGTGATGTATTTATAGTCCACTTTATCGTGATTAGGCATTTAGGAATGAATGAAATGATACACAGCCAATTTTTTTGCCCTTGAATGCAGCTGAGAGCAAGGGTGAGAAAATTTTTATGTGATGCAAGCCTGCTCTTGATTGGTGCAGCCTGGGGAGTGACGTTGTCTCTGATTGGTCCATGTGGACGGAACCTCATGGCAGATTTACTGGCTTTTTTTTTTTTTTTTTTTGCCGCTTTAAGAGGTTCAGGTGGTGCACATGGCTGCAAGTGTGAACTGGAGGGATGGAGTGTGTGTGCATGTGTGCGTGTGTGCGTGTGTGTGTGTGTGTGTGTGTGTGTGTGTGTGTGTGTGTGGTGTGGGGGGGGGAGGTAATTTAAGGTTAAACTCAGTGTGCAGGAGAGAGGGAGTCTATTTAAAGGACAGCGCCTCCCTTCTCATGAATGATTCAACAGCACTGTGCCCCTCCCCCATGTCATCAAGATCAGCTGGAGGAAGAATCGGCTCGACCAATGGGATTACGTTGCCGGATTGAGTGTGAGCCTGTGTCAGAATGTGTGTGTGTGTGTGTGTGTACACAGCTGAGCGTGAGCTTGGACAAGCAGCAGCAGCAGCTCAGCTTCTGTGTTTGCAGAAAATGTAGGGCAGGCGTCTCTCTTTCTTCGCTGGCTTGTTTTTTTTGTTTTTTTTTTTGGGGGGGGTGCAGTGGAGGGATGCCGCCATATCTGCAGTCGCCACGGTGACGGCTGCCATTGTCGCTAGAGCCCCACTTCCGTATTTACCAAGGCTTTCCTTGTCATTCTCTGTGCGTCTCGGTGAGGATTTACATAGTGGGGGTCATGTAACCCCCAATAGCAACATCCCGCCCTCCCCCAAGGAACCTTTGTCTGCATCAGTGAGAGAGAAAGGTGCACCTCAGGATCCAGTCATGAATTCCTGTTGGAAAATTAAGATTCAGGTATGTTGCTTGCTGTCTATGCTCTTTTGTGTCATCATATGATTGTCCGAAAAATGGGCGCCGTTACGTTGAGGCGCTCTTATTTCCGGCCCCTGCCACAAATGCGTGCTCTTGCAGCATTGTCGGCGTTCTGCTTTTTTTTCTTTTCCATCAACACCAGCTGCTCTGTTGTTGTTGTGCTCTCACTTCCTATTTGTTTGTGCATCTCTCACATTCTCGGTGTGGTAGCGTGACCCAGTTTTTTTTCTTCCCCTGTATACACCCCCCCCCCCTTTGTTCAGGGTGATGCGAGGGTGGGGTGCACCGGTGAGTAAGGGTGGTCGGGGTGCCATCTCGGGTCCCTTTACCACATCGCGGTACAGGCTCGTTATGTTTCCGGTCGATTCTCAGCTGGGTTTGTAAGCAGTAGAAATGACAAATACATGCTAACATTAGCATAGCCCTTTGCTGTGTCTTCTGCTCCGCAGTCTCCACTTTGGTGCAATGGGCTGTCAGGGCAGAAGTCACAAAAAAAGAACTGCTGCATTCAATTGCACTTTATTTGCACCCGCAGTTTGCTTCGTCTTTTTACAAAACTTATTGTGCTAAAGATATGCCAGCACAAACACGCCCACAAAATTTAGCAGTGGAGTCGAATTTTTCCCTGATGTCCACCCCCCCCGGTTGCAAAAAAGCCACACATGTCAAAGTATAAATGCCGGTTTTGCGCCAACAACACTATGGCACAACACTATGTCAGAGAAGATGCATATTATAATTGCCACATTTCGGCATATGCAAATCACGATGCAAGTAGATGCACATAACATCGGTGCACTGAGTGACAGTCTGCTTGTCAACGCGGTTAGCGTGAAGCATAAACAGCAAATAGGCTGTCTGGAATAAAATCTCTGTCCTTACTGTAGCCAAATATAAAAAAACCCCTTGTTTTGCTTTGGTTGTTGTTTGCTAAAGCATACGTTATCTTACCCTCTTACTGTGCTCCAGCAGTAGACTTTGTACATATTACACAGTCTGTACTTTGCTACAATGGGAATAGAATGACCTTATAAACCTTATCGTAGCCAAATACAGGAGGCACTTGTTCAGGGTCATTGCTCTTTGTTTTGTTCGTATTTGAAAAACCAAAACATGCTCTTCATATTAGCTTTTCCTAGAACGGTGCCTCCTCTGTCTGTCTCCTCTTTGTTCTAGCGGGCCCTCATTCTCCTCTCAAATAAACTGTCTGTACTCAACAGCCAAACGCATTTGACCCTTGTTCTTCTCCATTGTTGAAATTGTCTCATGCTAATGTTAGCTAAAGCAATTGCCATTTCTTAGCTCCGCACATTCCCAATTTGGCAGGGATTCCCAAGTGATATGCGGCAATAAATGACAAAAAGAAAACTTGCTACTTCGCTGCAGCAAGCCTTTACTCTTTTCTCAAATATTTACAGTGGCTAAATGCAAGTCAACTTTATTCTTCTCTGTTGTATTTTATTAGAGTCCCGGCTGATGTATTTTCCACTATTTTGAACTGTTAACGACTTGCTCAGCAGGGGATCCAACATAATAAATGCGAACGTTAGATTGCTTAATTTTTATGCCTTTATACTCTGGAGGCCGGCGTATTATGTGCTCCAGTCTCCACTTTGCTGCAGATGGTGGTCAGATAAATGTCTGCTTACCGTGGCCAAAAAACGGATTTCCTTTTCCTCATTTAATGTTTTTACTTCCCTCCTTAAAGAAGAGTTCTGAAGAAATGACTTCACTTTTGATTGCTATTTCCAAAGAGGACATAACATTCAACATTTTTTAAAATGAGCGTCCCATAAGCGGTTATCGCAACTGCTTTACATGCTGTGTTGCTGTTTATTCATTGGGAAAAAAATCCCCACTAGATCTGATCAGATGCACATCCAAATGAACTCAGCCGATGTGATTTGAACTATATTTTGACTCCCGGCTTAGCGTATCGCATCATGGACCGATGCACCAAATCACAGCTTTGTGTCAAATCCGCAGCTGGGGAGGAGACGGAGATTAAAGTCGGTCACATGTCATGGCACGGCTTAAAACCTGTTGAAAGGGAGCAGTGAGGAAGACTGCGAAAGACGGAGCATTGTGATCGAATAATCAATCAAACATGAAATTTACAACATTTAAAACATACGACGCAATCAAGACACGACTGACTCATTTTGTGTGTTTTTTAAATCAGATGCTTTTTAAGTACAGTACACGTTTGTTTACATTCCAGGTGTATTTACGCTTTTAAAATTGTACAATAAATTCACTTTTAATCTTGAACAAATATTGTTCTATTTCACTTCGGCGCAATTCGTTTTTATGGAATCATTTAATGACACCGTTTTACTTTTCCTGCATTTAAGATTATTGCTAACGATCAAACCATACAGGACATTATGTTACAATGGCTTATATTAATACTCCCAATATTTTGGGGGGAGTTTTTTGTTTTATTTAACCTTTTATTTGTCCAGGTCAGGCAATTGAGAACATATTCTCATTTGCGAGAGAGGTCTGCCTCTGTCTCTCATTTGGTGAATGCGTACTTAGCATGAAAACGTGACTGTATTTTAATGTTGGTCTTTACGAT
Organism: Hippocampus comes; assembly: GCF_001891065.2. Taxonomy (NCBI): domain Eukaryota; kingdom Metazoa; phylum Chordata; class Actinopteri; order Syngnathiformes; family Syngnathidae; genus Hippocampus; species Hippocampus comes. The sequence goes on from NW_017842053.1 coordinate 97,385, forward strand.
ACTACTTGGAGAGCACAAAGTAACTTTATAGGTGGCGCGTTGTATAAAAAGTTTCTGAATCACTTTGCTTCAATCGTTTGACAGAACATTTTGTTTTGCTTCAGATGTTCTCAGCCTTTTTATTGTTCCCAACAGGGACTTGCGCTAATGCTACTCTAAGCAAGCGCTAAGTGCTAGGAGCTATTAAGCGCCTGTTTGGTGTTTTGAATATGAATTTCCCTTTTTAAAATGGAATTTAACGACTTCAAACCACTTGTACACGGTCAACAGTCGACTCCTTCCCCGCTGTTCTTAATTATATAAGCATCTATTCTCTCACTCTGCATCTCCCTCTCTCTCTTTGCTAGCGTGAAATTGAGCGATTGTATCACCAGGGTAGCGAGGGTGCACCAACTAATGACACAGCTAATTAAGATACACGGAGTACGAATGATTATCCGTGGCCGACTTTTTGGCAAAAGTCATAAATAATGAGCGACGTTGTGTGTAAAGGTGCGACGACCAAGTGCAGCCAATGAAGTAGTCCCGGATTAGTTCCATTTCTGTCTTTTGTTAGCATCCCATTTTATTTGTCATTGGCGGGCCCTTCACTTTTAAATGGGACGTAGGCTGCCGCTGTCATATTAGATACTGTCACAGTCTCGTTAGACCCGAAGCTAGGAAAGACGACTGGACGCTGTTGACGTCCTGATGTAATTACAGTATATTTCATATATACGCTAGCTAGGGGGGCAGGAGGGTGAGTTAATCAAGTCAAGATGGGAGGAAGCGTCCATTACAGGGTTTCCGACTTAAAGAGATTGATATTAGAGTCTGTCAAAATGAAGACTTTTAACCCTTTGAGGGACAGCGGTTACTACAGTGGACAGCCTGTCATATTATCAGGTTACAGGTTATCATAATTGGTGCATGAATTGGTTATTGATTTGTTTTTGTACTTTTTTGCATTGTATGTTACCATTAAGCTATATTTAAGATGCAATTCTGTGATTTGGTTGAATATTTTTGGTTTTACAGTCAGTATACAATGTTGGGGTCGATTTTGTTTGATGTAATTTTGACAGTAAACTTGTGTGGAGCCAACCCCTCTCAGTCTCCTGCAATGCTAAATCGTCCTTATGCTAGCTTGAGACCCATCACGAAATATCGCATCACCCCGCATCTTTCACGTGCTTTTGTTTGCTGGGGAAATCACACCCGGAGTTTCTTTAAGCAAAGATGAGGGCCTCCCCATTTTCCTCCCGACGGAAAACAAAATTTTGAACATCGCTCGTCAAATCTAGTGACTTGCGAAGTGCCACATTTGGTACGTGTGTATTCGGTAACGTGTGCTAAGACTCAGCTGGTTTGGCGCTGCTCTTTTTAGTTGAAGACACAAAGAGTCATCAGTTAAAAAAAAAAAATTAACGGCATCATCTGGTCTAAACATCACCCACCCTAAGGCCAAGAAAACCGATTTGGGTGAGGGGGAGAAGACCCAAAAATATCTTCGGGGGGAAATGTGACTCAGCCCCACTTTCATCTCTTTCCTAAGAATGGTCTTTCTTAGAATGGCCCAAACGTTTAGCCCCCGCTCGGACGTCTGATGTCTGTTAACCCGCATATTTAAAACGTCCCATGTGCGTCTGCTCTTCTGGCCTGCAGCCATGCACTCAAGTCACCCTGCTTTTCATCCCAGAGAGACTGACAACGGGAGGACAGGAAAGTGCAACAAGACTCTTTGTCTTGAGATGTTCGATAATACTCAGCGTGGCCTCGAATGAGGGAGGAACGAGTCAATATGGCTTTCACATCAATGTCTTCCTCTGTTCGCCATTCTGTGTATAACAGTAGCATTGTCCAATGACGTTTGCGGAGTGTGATCTTGTCGGCAACTTAGTTATCCTTTAAAAAAAAAAAAAGAAATGGACCGGTTAGCTTATTTTTAGATCGCTGCGTATCACAATGACTGTGCCTGCACTTAAATGTAGAGGGAACCGCCATCTCTTCAAGTGACATTTTGAGATGAACGGTCGTCCAATTATCAGCAAGTATTTTCGATGGCACTTGTCCTCATTAGGTTTGCGGCTGAGCCTATTTGCCAAATGGCATGTATCGCCAAATGATGCGGGTTTTTGATTGACTTGAAGCGGACACAGAGCGTCCATTCTTGACAACGGCGCCTCACTTGAACGCAGGCTCATTGAGATAATGAATTTACAGAGAAATCAACGTGATGGCAAGAGAGGCTACACGTCCCACTCTGCCGTTCATTGTTGTTGTTGAATTCCCATCCCCCAACCTCCACACCCGCCTCGCTACTGGTCTCTGTCTCTCTATGTTAGAAAATATGTGTTCAATTTTTGGCCCTGTATTTAAACTGGCAGATCATAAGGACGCAATATTGTGTCAAAAGCCAAAAGCTAAGCGCTTGTTGGATTCCCAGTTAGCGTGAACTGACAGTGTGGTCAGTTTTTTTTTGATAACTAGCACATGACATTTACCTGTATGTCAACCTACATTGATAGAAACTGATATAATCGTCATAACTAATTATGCAGTAAATTATATTAGTTACTGTGAACCATTTGTGTTCAAACGTGTTACTTCCAGAACAGCAACATTCTATGCTAACTATTACCGTGTCAGTGGCCTTTTATATTGTTAGCATTAAGCTCAGTGGACTTTTCTGAGGGTTGTTTACATGTGCAACATGTAATTCTCTTGTTTGATGTTTGTTTGGACTGAAAACTTCCAACTGGGTGTAGCTCGAAGCCTCTTTTTTTTTTTTTAATATATATTTTTCACTATTTGCCAAACTGTTGCTTAGAGATGCTAATAAATGTGCTACCTTTCATTAGCAAACCTTTTGTTTCGTGGAAAAGGGCCTCGAGTTTTGTCTCCTTTAAGTGGATGACGCACCAAGCGACAAACAATTTGAGGAGATCTTTGAAGCAGACAAACAGGGGCTTCTTTGAAATCTATATATCGCACTTTTTTTGTTGTTGGTTTTTTTTTTTTCCAAATGGAAGAACGTTGAGCCTTTGTCCCTACGGAGATGTACTTGGTGGCTTTGCACTGTCACCACATTTTCTGTTTTAATTCCGCGTGAGAAGACACTGAATTGATCCGTGTCACTCCTCTTTTGTCTAATCCCTTCTGTTGTTTACAAAATCCTCAGAAAGTCTCCGCCTGGGCTTTACTGTGTATTTGTCCAAGCGCTCAGGATTAAGGAAAACTATCAGTAATTTGTTCTGTTCTTTATTGTCCATCTTCTGTGAAAATGGCTTTTTCGCCGACTTTCCGAGAATGGTCATCATAAAGTTTGTTAAGAGGTGAATTTTTCATTTATGGGCTATTTTATTTAATTAAGCTATATCAAAATAATGACATATGGGTGAACTCGGGATGTAGTCGGCTTCACTTTGCATTCGACAGTCAGCGCTATCCCGCCGGGCTTATGAGGCTTGACCTCAGAATGTTCCAGACCAATTAAATGGAATGTAAATAAAAAAACATGGCTCACAATTCAACAGCCAACAACGCTGTCATCGTTCGACTCGTTCAGAGAAACATGGCCTTAGGCTTTGTCACTGGTTTAAACATTGCGGCTTTGTTTGGCTCGTTGTGTGCACAGTGATGTTTGCATTTAAAAAATGGGATTTAAATTAACATCACATGCAGGTTTGCATGTGTCTATCATGTGGAGTGGCATACCAGACCGGTGCGTCTTGTTCTACAAGGATGATGTTAGATGTTTTTGAGATAAGATATCCTTTATTTGTCCCACACTGGGGAAATTTACAAAAATTTTGAGGTGCTCATTCCATTTTTTGTCATCTTTCATTTATTTTTTTTTTTTTAAGAAATTGCGCAAAGGTAAAGGCCACTTGTCACACTGCTTGTTGGAGTAGAAGTTTGAAGATTTTTAATTATCGTAACCGACACGCTAACATCTGTTAGCCCATTAGCTCATCATTACGTCCACCATTCTGTGTTAGCATTAAGCTAGCAGGCTTGTGTTCAAACAAATTACATATGGTGTAGTTGATCATATTGGTGTTTCGATATACCGTGTGTGTGTGTGTGTGTGTGTGTGTGTGTGTGTGTGTGTGTGTGTGTGTGTGTGTGTGTGTGTGTGTGAGTTGTACAGTAAACGTCAAATGGGAGTGAAAAACCCCTTGAAGCTAGCATGCTCCGCCTCTTACTTGGAGAGCTGTGCGAAAAAATGAGAAAGGAGTGAAGGAATACGTTGAAAAGTATGTTTTATAAGTGTGTTTCAATACGCTTATGCTGAATAAGTTAAGTGTGTTGGAGTGGAAAAATACTATCAATAAAATAGCCGGACATTGTTTACCATTGCTTACTTTTTAAAAAAGACAAACCATTGATGATGATCTCCCGCAACAAGAAAATAATGGCACTGTCCATTTTAAATACCATTATAACTACCTGTTTGCACGAAATTTATTAAGCAATTTGTGTATTTTGTATGTGAACTGAATCATGATCTCAAAACCAATTTCCATCCGGAAACATGATTTTTGGCGTACTTTTACACCCTTACTCATTTTTACATAAATTCCACGAGGAACATGCTGAAAAGAAATTTGACACCATTGGTACAATGTGTCCCCCGTGATAAATCGTGGTTCACTGCCACATTTCATCAAATAGTGAGCGTCCTCATAGTTCTCTCCTCACTGTGTTATTTTCCGTTATATTTTTCTGATTGCATTTGTAAAAGTTAAGACAAGAATCCCATTCAATTGTCGCCTCCCTCATTTGCAATTGCCTACCTAAGAGCAAACTTTGCACGCGCTGCGCCACGCATCCGCAGAGCCGATTTGCCCCGGTCCAGATTTGTTTGTAAGCAAAGCCCTTTTCGAAACCCGTCTGAACTTAGTGCACATTATGTAACAGCAATTGACTTGTCATTAAGGAGCGGCGCGAGGCTCTTTAACGCCAAGGCTACATGCGGCTTAGCACCCCGCAGCAGCAGCGGCGGCGGCGGTTCTTCATCAGCGAGTGTAAATGGGGAATTGAGGATCATTACCGGCTCCAAAACACAACTTGACTGCGCTGAAATCTGCTCGGGTTCTCGTCTGCTCACTGTGTCCTTGAAGTGGCAAAATTACTTGAAGCATTCTTAATAAAACTACAAAATCAAATCTATCTCTATTTTTGGGGGGGTGTATGTTATAATCTGCAGAAGAGTAAAAAAATCTTCCGAAAAATAAACACTCATTTATACGTAGTTCCTCCAGACCACTGGCGGTTACTGATAGTGACTCGCTGTGTACTATTCAGTCCAGGCCAGCCCATCCATCTTCATTTTCCAAATAAAGATGCCAGCTGAGAGTTTTATGGAAACATATTAGTGGTCTGCTTCACCTTCCACACACTTTATTATCCACTCCAGTGAATTATTCCATCCATTTTCATGCAAACGCAAAACCCAAGATTAGGTTAGCCCTCTTCCACTGTGAGCCAGACGTGCGAACCACTTGATAACCGCGCCGGTGCCAAAAATTTCCAACACATTTATGTTCTTTCTCTCACATTCCCATTAGCAGCGGTCCCCAACCTTTTTTGCCGCATGGACCGGTTTAATGTCAGACAATATTTTCAGGGACCGGCCTTTAAGGTGTGGCGGATAAATACAATAAAATAATATCGTATGACCTGCATGAAAACTGGTATTTTCGCAACATAATAATAAACACAAATCATGACAAGGGGAACGTCTTATCTGACTGCAACACTACCTGGGCGCTATGGTAAAAACGTGCTTTCAAAATAAGATACACCACAAATAAAAAAATGCATGAAAAATATGACTCACCGTCGCCGCATATTACGCAGAGTGGGCTTGGTGTGCGGGAGATAAATCCGTATTTTAAGTAGGACTCCTGATATTGTTTATTAAATGCGGCCTTCTTTTTCTTGGAAGTCGTAGGCTCCACTTCTGTCTCCTGGCTGGGCTTTTTCCCCTTCCCAAAGAAACTTTCCAAAGAAATTTGTTTTTTACTCGTTTTGCTAGCTCCTGGGTTTCACTTTCACGGTAACTTATCACGTGACCGAGAAGCGCGCCTTGACCTGCGTCAAGAGTGACATATTGTCGACGGATGTATAAGAGAATCCGGTAATTTTTCAAAATAAAACTGATTCCAAAAAAAATGTAAGTTATTTATTCTTTCTGTGCGGCCCCGTACCAAATGACCCACGGACCAATAACGGTCCACGGCCTGGGGGTTGAGGACCATTGCCCGTTAGGACTGAATGACAACCATCGACAGAACCGTATTTTGAGAATGCACTTAATTGATTCAAGCTGGGGGTTTTCTCTGTTTTTGTTTTTCAGAATGAAAAGCCTCTGGGTCACTCGGCGAGCAGATCCAGCAATATATCAAAGGTAAGCATGACACAAATACCGAAAAAGAAATGCATTCACCGGCTTTGGAGATGTGGCCAAAGCAAACAAGCGGCGCATTATCATCATATTAGCCACCGTAGAGGCCAGAAGAAAGTCGCTCCTGGAAAACGCTTGCCGCTTTCAATTCATCAGTTGGTGCTGCTGTTTGTTTGGCAACAAGGGTTCAAATGAGTGCAGCTGGTAAAGTTTTTAGTGTGAAGGAATAGCATCTGAGCCCAAGTATGTACACGGACTACCCATTTTATTTCCCCAATGCCAAAAAAGGAGACAATCTATTTTTATCATTTTTATACCTTACATTTTCCACCTCAGCGTACACACCTCTTTACCCCCCCCCCCACTCCCCCCTTTCAATGACCTCGGTCTATTTTCTCTCCTCTTCCTTTCCCCTCCCTCGCAATCCTCCTGAGCCTCCTAAGAGGATCAACCTTTTACTTGCACTGAGACATGTCAGGGTCACTTAGCGCTCTGCCGCCAACGTGTCAGCCACGAGCGGCTCCCGACTTTTAAAACGCGAGCGCATACGTGCTTGCCATTAGCGCGGCCCACGTGATCACGCTTTCAACGGCCTCCGTTTACTTTTAATGGCTCCGTGTACGATGTGGCGTCAGGCCGCTACGACTTGAAATTACTTTGGGAAGCTTCGTCTTTCTCAAAAGGACCTCGAGTTTTTCTTCGGACATCCCATTTGTCAGTTATTAGAGTAGTTCTATTGTTTGTTAAACATTACCATTCAAATGAACTGTCAACGGTTCTTGTGAAAAACAAAGCCGCAGTTGTTTGTATACTCTCGTGTTAATGAATGCAAATGTATGTCTTAATGAATCAGCTTACATTCATGTTGTCGTTTGTCGGCTTGAAACTCTTTTGAGTTGTGTTTGATCCAGCAACCGCCCAGTCAGTTCCGTTGTCTGCTCAGAAAAGAGGAGCTTCGTGTTGCCCGGCGTCCAAATATTTGAGATGCTAGTGTGTTTGTCTCTAAGCAAACTAGGAAGATAGACTTGCGTTCAGATTTATTGATAAGCTGCATCCTATTCATAACGGTATTACTGATGGAAAAGCCCACGTGGAAGCCATGTCTGCCCTCTAGTGATCAATAGCGCCATTACAACTTTAAATTACAGTATAGGAGAAGTGTAAATTGAATCTTTTTGTTTTTCGGGGTGGGAGGGGTTACTCAAGGAGCCACTCGGTGTGAGTGCACATGCTGTTGCCCATCCCTGCTTTTAGAGTACCCTTTTATTGTCTGTCTACCTGTGTTGCTGCATGTTGCTGTACATTAGCCCTTGGGTACACCCTTTCCCATTTTATGTTACCATTAATTTAGCAGCCTTTAATGCAAAGTTACAAGATGCGTATGCTTAAATACACAACCTCTAAATTAAATGTTACCCAACGAATGACTGCTCGCTTAATGCGAAAGGGAACGTGAAACGCCCTGGGCAGGGTCATGTAAATTAGCATAGATGTTATCAGTGTGTAGGAGTGTGAGGCACTCTGCTAGGTCAGAACGCTTATCTGTAGCCTGGCCCAGAACGGTGCCAGACGTGCGTGTGTGTGTGTGCGCGTGTGTGTGTGTGTGTGTGTGTGTGTTTGTACTTCATTGGGATGGGCAAGGAGGGCTGGAATTAAAGTATTACAGTGGTCATAAAGTCAAAGCAGCCGAGCGGCCGTTCAGTGGGCTGGCGTTGAGCTCCGGCCAAACATCTGCCAGCGGCTCTCCGAATTGAAATTGGTTTGCAGAGTTTTGTGTATACCCGGGATAGGTTTTCGACTCAACGGTTTTTGCTGATGATCCGGATATCTGGGACAAGCAAGGGAATTGTTTGTTTCACCAACCACATCATCGCATTGTGAAGTCGAGTCGCGTTTCCTCGGGCCAGAGCACTCGTGGAACAAAGGCCCTTATTTGCTTTGTTGTCGTCTAGATGTTATTTGATAAAAGCCCTGATTTTCTTTTTTTAATCTAGTACAAGTTACTTACTTTTGAGTATCGACAGTGTCTTACATATCGTCATACGGGTTTTCCACTGCTTTTGTCTCAGGCTGTCGATGATGGAAAGTATTACAAGTTAGTCAATGGAAGTGTATCGTATTCTTTTTGTGTGTTTTAATGGTATTTTTTTGTCATTTGCCAAAAATATTCTTCTTTTGTACCAAATGGCACTGCATTAATTATAATAATATAATATCCTGGCCACAGTCTTTAAAGGATTTAATGGTATTATTATGATTCTTATTTTTATGATTATTATTATTACGAGTATTATTATCATCATTGTTAAATAGCCCTGAAAGCTATTCAGTTAAATTTGACAAGGGCCAATCTGGATAAATGAATAATTGATAAAAATGTCATTTTTGTCCTCATTGTTCCCATTGGCAGCTTCGGATGTGAATGCCCCTCTTGACGCTCTTGATCGCCCCCTTTTGTCCAAGCTGATTTCCAGGATAGTGATTTAGAGATCCCAAGTGACACGTTAATGGTCGGCCAATCAAATCAAACGACTTCTCGTCTCATTAAAGCGTTGCCGTGCTTTTAAGGCAGGTCTTAAACTCAAACTATACGATGGCGTTCATTACCCAAAACCGTACGACATTGTCGTCGTCAAGCAGGTGGCATCTGCCTGAATCCCCCCCCCCGGAATTGGTGACGATGCTTTGGAGACATGTTGCATCATGCCGTTCTGCTCATTAATTAATTGCGAGATGTTCATTAAACCAAACACCCCACAAATCCTAAAGCCACCTGCGAAGAGACACGCAGTCAGAATCAACATGGCGTTCTGCGTCTTACCAGAACAAGGACCTGAAGCTGTATCACGAGAATATCGAATAATCGCTCAAATGGCTCTCCGTAGCCTCCCACGGCATCCGACGCCATGACGACCTGTCTGCGTGTTTGATGTGTTTCCAGCTGACGCCATCGGGCCACTCGCGGAGTGTCCGCCCGCGTCGTTAAATATAGCCGCCGTTGTGCAACGGCCATTTGCATGACTGATCTTCACACCCCGCCGAAGGCCCAGACATCCACCGCATGTGAACTTCTGTCTTATGGACTGGAAATCAACAAATAAAGCATTTTAATGAGGAAAATAGTTGACTGGTCGCTGAGAAATAGCCCACAGGAACATTTCAGAAGCTGCAGCAATTTCTGGCAAGTACTTGGTTGGACACACAATCGTCAGAAATAAGAAAGGTTATATGAACAAGGGGGATTTCCAGAAGAATTGAAGGGTGGGCGTTGGGCTGCGATGAGGCCGACAGTAACATTAAGAGCTGCAGGAACTTCTAGTAGTAGATAGGTCGTACATATTACTACGATACCAGATGTCCATGGGATATGAACTTTGGTGTCCTGGAGTAGAAACACAAATATAACATAAAATGAGGAACATGGTTCTTGGAAGTCTGTGAAGATGCACGCAGTAACTGTAAAGGAGATGCAAGAATGTGTCGCGAGTACTGACTTGCGTCCTCCGCGTGACAGCATCCTCATTTGTGTGGTTGATCTTATCTCTGATGCGCAGCTGTCCACAGGCTCTAAAGTTTGTTTTGGACATATTGATGGAAATAGTGGTTGACACAGAGCATGCTGCAGGAATTTCTGGCAAGTACAGGCTGCACCTTCAGTGTGACAACAATACAGGATTTAATGAATGGAAGTGGTTGATTATGATTTGGAGGGGCCTGCAGCAACTACTAAAATAGCTGCAGGGATTTCTGGCAGGACATGTCCGATATGGGACAACAATCTCCATTTGCATGGCTGATCTTACACGGGGGTCCCAGCTGCCCGAGGCATGGCAACTTTGTTTTATAGAGTCTGAATAAATACAAAAATAGGAGTTGCAGGAATTTCTGGCAAGTACTGGCTGCACCCTCCACGTGACAACCACATCCATTGCCCAGCCGACCATGCGGTGTGAACTTTGCGTCATGAATGGGACGTAACAATGAATGTAGTGGTAGAGACAGAGCCCGTTTGTCCCGAGATAACCTGCACAGCTTCTTTTGCAGTCCAAACGAGAGAAACCGGCGTGTGATTCATGAGTAGGTAAATGTGAAAGGATGTCATTGATGGGCAGGCTGAAGGGCAGATAGCATGACAGCACAGCCATCTATCGATCACTGTCAGGCCGGCAGCTATAAAATGTCGGCGCGGTTGGAGATGAAATCAATAGCTAATTAGTTTCACGCTGAAATGATCGGGCCCACTTTTGGGTTTTACACATTAACAACCCCCCAACAAGAACCCGCACAACCTTAAACCGCTCCGGGAGTATTTCTCACTGTGAGGTCCTGTGGAATAGTGGCGGACACGAGTTGGGTTGCCAACGGACTTTAACGGCGAAGCAAGAAGAGGCGGTGCTAGTGGGGCAAATGAGCACCGTGATAACGTGGATAATCTGTGAAAAGAGGTCGGGCTTGTGGTCACACACATCACACCATCATCATGAGATATAGTTTTTTTGGGGGGCTCAAAATATGACTTTAGGAAGTTGGCAAGTTATGAAAATGAAAGGTAATATGAATATTAATTTGCAAGTCGATTTATAGTGAACTTGAACCCCTAAAATTTTCAAGTTAGAGGTCACTGAGCGCCTAGTTTTAAAAGTATGCCCAGAACTATGTTGAAGTTGAGGGGTGGCGCTTCAATTATCCAGGCAACGCAATAGCAAACATCATAATTGCAGTCCGTAGATGTAAAGTTTTTGTCTGGAAAAACATTTCCTCGGCCAGTAAGAAACTTGAGTATAATTTCCAAAGCCTTTCAAGTCTCAGGTGCTCTGAGGCACTCTTCTTTGCCGATTGGTCGACAGATTAGTCGTCATCGATCAAAACGGCGGTTACAGCAATTTACTGCATTATTCATTAATCCTCCATCTTTAGATTTATAAAGATGAAAATTAATGTGAATAATTCATCTGCTGTCTTTGCGTACGCTGAGCCGACTCCGCGTTAAAAGTGGGCGTGGTGTTGTTGTTTCTCTCAGGCCGGCAGTCCCACTTCAGTCAACGCCCCGTGCAGCTTCTCAAGAACATCGGTTTCTCCCTCCAGCCAAGACATCTGCAGGTACAAAACCTTGTCACGTGTCGTTTATTTATTTTTACTGCCTTTGCAAAAATATGAGAGATTCACCTTCAGTGGCAATTTTAGGTTGCACCTAAAACGCACTTGGTGAATTAAGCTTCTCTCAACTTTTGATTGCTCGTCCAGATGTTTGTTTCAGTACTTTTTGCTATTTTTCATCAATTCATTGAATCCATGCCATCATAAAGCGTTTGAAAAACTACTTAGCTTATCTAATGTATCCATGCTGTTGGCAGACACAAATTTAGAACTCTGTATCTCCTCACGCCCTTCAAACGAAATGTCAACGGTTCTGGCGGGGAAAGAATTACTGTTTGGTTACTTTTGAGGTAAATTCTGAAAGACCCCATTTTCATGACCTCGTCCTTCTGAGCAATGTCTGAACACCTCGTGGTGAACACTCTGACTACAACTAAAACTTGCTCTGCTAATCTGTTGTACGAATCATTGAACAGTTGAGGATGTGATTTCAACCGTTTAAAGGTCAAATTACGATGCATAGTTTATGTAAGCGTGCTGTAAAATAGATTTTTTTTTTTTTCATGACATGGGTCATTCATTGCCACACGTTTTCAGTTTCCGTACCCCCAAACCCTTTTATTTTTCTCAAATGTCCATATTTTTTTTCTCTTTTCTTTTTTGGCCTCTCCTGCCCCCCCCCCTTCCTTTCCTGCTGTCCTTCACCACTATGTGTCACACTACATTTACATTCCACACACGCACACACTAGCGGTGCAGATGAGGAGCGTCAGAAGCAGACCGCAGTGGTTCTCTTGGCCCCTAACGGTAAAAGCTCGGAAGGTTGCGGCGGTGTCACGGTGCCCCCCGTCTGCACGGACTCGCCGCCCGCCTCCAAACAGCGGGATTGGCTCTCTCTGCTGCGGCCCACCTTGGGCAGCGCGCGCCCCCCGGGCCGTCAACCCCACGGCCCGCTCCGTTTCTCTGTATCGCTCAACGACGTGGGCCAGCGCGTGGACGGCCTCTGTCGCGGCCTGCACTTTATCGACCGCACCTGCTCCGAGGGCGAACTGGAGACCAAGGCCGGGGACGCCGCCCAGCCTCGGGGCGGCTCCGAAACCACGCAGGCGGTTGGCGGAGTGAACGGCGGTCCCGATCCGGGTCGGGTCTTCTCGGCGCACCCCCACCTGGTCCCTTCTTTCACGAACAACGACAAGTACATGCTGGGCCCTTCCGTCCCTCCTCCAGCTCCCCCCTCTGCTCCTGATTACCCCCACCCCTCGCCCAGCGTCAATTTCCTACGCCTCCTCCTCCCCTTCTCCCGATCGTCAACCTCGTCGAGCCTGCCAAAGTCCTCCAGCGCCATCATGGAAGGCAGCGAGTTGGAGTTTGCGGCCGACGAGATGGCCAAGGGCGTTCGTTTGGCGCCGCTTTGCTACATGGACGAGGACAGCGACCTGGACCGCTGCCCGTCCCCTCTGTCGGCGAAAACGGAACCGCTGTCGCCCTTTTCGTTGTCGGGCGACTGCTGCAGGTGGGTGACTGTCTGGATGGTGTCAGCCACACCTGCCCTCCCCGCTGTGACGTGGTAGAACCAACGCCACCCCCAGTGATGCAAATGGAGTAGTTGACGCTTCTTGTAGGCTGAATCCTGCACCCACACGCACACCCACACAAACACACACACGCTCATTAGTCCTCATTTATGTTTACCCATTATATCCTTTCCACAGGGTCCTCGACGGTTTACAGTGGCGAAAAAAATACGTGTGTCAAAAATAACCCCAATTGGGTCAAAAAACGGACTGGCCCAACTCTTAAGTTAAATGAATAACCCACAAAGCAACCCAATTTTGGGGGGACCAGCCCAACTATTTGGGTTGTTTTATATAAACCAAAAAGTCAAATAAAGAACTAACAAAACAACCCAGTTTGTTGGGTTTCAAAAAAATAAAATAAAATACGTGGGCCATTCATTTTGACAACCAAAACTATATTTTTATTGTTATTTTTACCCCCAAAATATTTGTGGGGGCCGTGAATTTTTTATGGCTTAATTATTTGACCCAACTTGTGGGTTTAAATGAATCCAACAAGACCCAAATTGGGTAGATCCCTTTTTGACCCGATGTGGATTATTTTGGACCAAGTGTCATTCGTGTTTTATTTCAAGCTGTCATTTCTTAATGACTTTTACAGCATACAATGTGTAATAATCCAAAATTCACAGACACAATTGCACAGTGACTTAAGAATGGAACTCCATCGTAAACCGAGGAACCCCTGAAAGTACTTCACTGCCATTTGATTTCCCTTTTTTTTTTTGTGTTTATGTGATGTCATCCTAGTGGGTGTCAATATGTGAACCATAGCGATACTCAACTGTCATACGGCACAGGGCAATTACAATCATTCAAAGCAAAAACAACAACAAAAACAGTCAAATGAGTTGAACCATATTTCATATGATCTCATATTTTTTTTAACAATATGGATGAATAACATGTTACACTGCCAACTGCCAAAAAGTTAAACAGAGTGTGTGGATGTGTGTTTACCGTCGAACAATTATCATGAAAAAAGCGAGCGACGTAATCTGGAGCGTGACTTGGCCAATCTCAAACTTTACATTTGTGTATAAAATACTGAAATATTGAGTGGGGCTTGAATTTGCTCTGGTTTTTACTGTATACGTCTTAGCTGGAGTTGCAGACGAGTCACATATCCACCGCAATAAAAAGGGGATTCCGCTTCAAACACAACTGTAAACGTCAAATGAATACTTTTACGGCAGAGTCAGTCAAAATTGGACATTGTGTCGCTCCAGTTTGTATTGGCTCATTAGCAGCTATCCTTAATTTAGCACCTTCGGGCTACTTTAGGAGAGCCCCTCAGGGACGTCTGCGGTTGAGGTTGAGTGGATTAATCAAAGCGGCGGCTCACGTGCCAACGGGAATGTCCCCGCTTGGCCGTCTTAGACGTGAATGTCAGTTTGTGCTCTTCACGGACAAACACGAGAGAGGCAGCTGAGGAGGATGTGCGGTGGATTAAAGGCGTCAAATTGGCTTTGTCATCTCTTGCACACGCACCCAAACAAGCAGCATGTCATGGCAGCTTCCTGTCAGGTGGCTGGAAGCTCACAGCAGGTGATTAGTGGTCTGTCTCTCAGCTTCTTTCACAGTTAAGATGGGCGTGTAATGGACAGACAGATAGATAGTTAAGACTTTAGCATATACAATTGGCTAGTTATACTAGATTCAAGCTAGACCAAATGTCTGGCTGACCCCCCCCCCCCCCCCCCCCCCCCCCCCCCCCCCATTCGCAGCCCATCCTCCCCACGCCATTGTATCCCTCAAATATTTTTATTCAGGATGACTGGATAGATTCACAGATATGAAGAGAAAGACTACACATGCCAAGCGCATTGAGGCAGCCAATTAACTAATGGGTCAACATGGCGGCCATGTTGGGGAGGTCAATGTTCACATCAAATGCATTGTACGGACATTGAAATTAAGTCGTCGCTTGCTCATTTTCAACCGATTTTCATGAGGTTTGCTTCTCTTGTCGATGCCAAAAAAAAAAAAAAAAAAAAAATGAACATATTTACCTGTGAAAAATGCTTCCAGTGTTCTGTCCACACATGCATCGGTATGTATATTGGATGCGTCTCGTGGTCCATCTTACGAAATATATAAATGTATATTTATATTTGTCGTCGCGCTTCAGGATCTGTCACTGTGAAGGCGACGACGAGAGCCCTCTGATCACGCCGTGCCACTGCACGGGCAGCCTGCGCTTCGTACATCAGTCGTGTCTGCAGCAGTGGATCAAGAGCTCGGACACGCGCTGCTGCGAGCTCTGCAAGTACGAGTTCATCATGGAGACCAAGCTCAAGCCTCTGCGCAAGGTACGTTAGTCAAACTGCAAATGCACTTATCACTTTGTCGTTTTATGACATCATTTTTTTTTAATGCAAGATATTGCTTGCATGTTTTAAGAAATGTTGCCAAGTGAAACTTTCCGATGATTTTATTTAAATTACCATAATAAATAAGCTGGTTTGTTTCTGTGGTGTAGCGCTCACCCAATGACAGAAGATTTCTCGTAAACAACCATCATGTTGCATTGGCTCCGGATAGTTTTATTGGCAGATGATTTTACTTAAATTACCATAATAAATTCTTCATTCTATGCTAGTTTGTTTCTGTGGTATAGCGCTCACCCAATGACAGAAGATTGCTCGTAAACAACCATCATGTTGCATTGGCTCCGGATCACTTCTGAAAATATTATATCAGGCTCCAGGCAGCTCTGCAGAAAAAAATAAAATCCCAAATAAAGAGCCAATAATATTTGCTCTGCTTTTGCCTTTTAAACTGTTAGAATAAACATGAATTTAATTTGTGCCAAAGCAACTTCGCTCCAGGCAGCTCCGCAGAAAAAAAATAAAATCCCCAATAAAGAGTCAATAATATTTGCTCTGCTTTTGCCTTTTAAACCGTTTGAATAAACATGAATTTAATTTGTGCCAAAGCAACTTCCATGATGTCACTTGTGCTGATAGCCAGCTGCCACGACTTTGAAAAAAAAACATGCGCTACTGTTGTCAACTAACCGCAAGTATGCAAATTCTTTTCATAGCGTGCAAATTCTGAACCTTCACCACCTCGATGCGCCTGACAGCGGCGACGACAGTCAGATTTACAATAAACCAAACAGAGTGGCGAAGCAGCCTGACAGTAAAAAACCAAACCAAAACCAAAAAAACTGATGCCACCTAAACGTAGTGCTGACACAAAAATGGCACTATGGGGTTTGATTCCTTGTGACTCTCAAGAAGTGCCCCAGAGTCACCACAAGTCTTTTCAAAATGAGAATTAAACATTATGTATTTATAGCAACGACAATCTCTGTTAGCTTAATGCTAACATGCCATGAGAAACTCCATAGCACGCGGGCTAATAATTAGCGTCTGTGTCAATGTTGATACTCTTTAAACAACAGATATTTGAACACTAATGTTACTGCCATACATGCAGGCAGAACATATAAAAATACTCCTGGGCGTATATTCTTTATCCTCTGTGAAGAATGACCAATACTGTTAGTTTGTTCTAAGAATCCAAGAGAGGAGCTGAGCCTCCTGCAGCGTACATGCGTATGTCTGTTTTTGGTGGTTCACTGTGAATGCTTTTCGAACTGGCTTACTGTTGTTATTTTTTATTTTATTTTTTGGGCAATTCTCACAGTGGGAGAAGCTACAGATGACGGCGAGCGAGCGGCGTAAGATCATGTGCTCAGTCACCTTCCATGTTATCGCCATCACGTGCGTGGTGTGGTCACTCTACGTGCTCATTGACAGGACGGCGGACGAAATCAAACAA
The DNA here is from genome assembly GCF_001891065.2 of Hippocampus comes. Taxonomy (NCBI): domain Eukaryota; kingdom Metazoa; phylum Chordata; class Actinopteri; order Syngnathiformes; family Syngnathidae; genus Hippocampus; species Hippocampus comes. The sequence goes on from NW_017842053.1 coordinate 114,239, forward strand.
GGTCGGCCATTTTGAAACCACCTTATCAGAGTGTTGTGAATTGTTGAAGTAGTTGTCGTCACTTCTTAAACATTTCAGTCGTTGGACCAAGGATTCTGAAGATCGAGTGGTACGTGTGAAAGTACAACTTGATTTCTCGGAAGAGAACATTAGTGTTGCGGGTAAAAAAAAAATAATAATACTAATAATCCCATGAAAACATAGACCTTTTTTCCCCCGCTTACAAATTACAACATTATTCATATTAGATTTTTTTACTTCTAAAAATAAAATAGTACAAACATGGGCAATCTTTCTCGTGAAATTTGTTTTTCTTGAATTTTTTTTTTCCAAATTCAGACTTTTGTATGAAAAAAATTATCTTATTTCTCTACAAATTGGCTTTTCAAAAAATATATGTAATGTTTATTTTGAAACTTTTATTTGGGTAAATTCTTTTCAATTTTACTCATGGACCATTGGTATGCATAGTCGACCCCCACATGCTCGCGCTTTTGATACCTGTGGATTTACGAATTCTGAAAAAATGTTTTATTTAAAAAAAAAATTGCGGGGTTGTTATTTTCAGTCGTTCGGATTTACGAATTCTGAAAAAATGTTTTATTGAAAAAAAAAAAATTGCGGGGTTGTTATTTTCAGTCGTTCCCCTATTTCTCCATTTTACACGGAAAATCGCTATTCGATGTATCAGTATTTTTGGATGATTTCTCCCCCCCAACCATGCATTTGAATGGGTGTCACAGAATGTCATACTCCAGGGTCACAGTTGTTATGTACTGTTTAACAGGATCATGTCAGTACAGTACATTTTTCTGTGTTTAGTGTCTAGGTTGACACAGTTCCTAACGTTACAGTGGCTTTCAGTAATATTGAATGTACTTTTTAGGAAATAAACCTCTGCCTTAGTTTACGATAACACTCAAACCTAAAATGAACTCATTGTTCCCTTTACTCATGCAGCCCGAAGTATTCCAGGTAAATGTTTTGCATTTTGAACTTATTCCCACACCCATCAGTCTTGTGTGTTTGCACGCAGTGGCCCTTTCCCCGCCCATGTTTGTGTTAATGTGTGCTAATTTAACTGTCAAATCCAAAATTCTTTACAACTCAAATGTTCTGACCATAAAAACAAATGCACCAAGATTCATGAAAGCAGTGATTTTTCCAAATGTGATACGAAGGCGCCTTCTGGTGGTCAAAGACCATATTTTGTATTTCAGAAATATTTCTTTAGTTTTCATGTCAGGTTTTTTTTACTTCTTTAATAATATGCAATATTTCTTGATATTTAATGTATTGGTCACTTAAATGTAATTTGTATTTTCTATCAGTTCAGTCAGAATAAATATATTTTAAAAGCATTGGCAATGTTAATTACAGTAGCTTAAATTCATTAGAAAATTGTATGTACATTTTTTTATTTTATTCATTTACTATTTTTGGTATGTGTGATATTTGTTTGACTTTCTTTCATTTTAAATATTTTTCAAGTGCAGTGTTAGATGTGTAATTGTTTTTAGTAATTTTTCAATTCCACATTAATTTGTTTAATTATGCTATATTAGCTATTTTCACAATTTTACAACAATTTTATTAATTAAATCCAGTTAACTGAATTTATTTTATATTTTTTGCATGCGCAAGGTTAATTTATATAACCTTCAATTGAAGTATCTATACTATTTTATATGTAATATTTGATTTAATTGCATCATTTTAAATTCACAATTGATTGGTTTTCATTTACTTTGTACGACAATATTGATATTTTCTCGAAGAACATTTTTAATTTATGAAATATTTCGGGGTGGTTTCAGGTTAACTTGGTCTTTGAGTTGACTATTGTTTTTAAAATTTCTTCTCGGTGTAATGTCTTTTCTAACTCTGTTTATTTTTGTATTAGACGCACTATTATGTTCTAAATTAATCAAATATCTTTTTTGTGTTGTCATTTATTTCATTTGTTACTCTCGAGGCAATATTTGTCTTAAGCTTAACCTGTAATTTGAGCAGAAACGTCTCCCTCTAGTGGCGATTAATAGCACTACACACAGTATGAAACTAGTCTGCCCAGTGTATGCGGCAAACTTGCTTTATCTTGCTTTTAAGTAAGTCTAGAAATGACATAGCAAGTTATTCTCCTTCCTGTATTGACTATCTCTCCCTCTTTCTCACGCACGCTCACACACACACACACACACACACACACACACACACACACACACATATATCCACACAATGGTTGGTTGCCCCATCTTACATGAAGCTTTTTTTTTCCCTTCCCCCACACCCTGCCGCCCTCTTCAGGCATTATGGAGTGGCCCTTCTGGACCAAGCTGGTAGTGGTGGCCATCGGCTTCACGGGTGGCCTGGTGTTCATGTATGTGCAGTGCAAGGTCTACGTCCACCTGTGGAGGAGACTCAAGGCCTACAACCGCGTCATCTACGTGCAGAACCGGCCGGACACGTGTAAAAAACTGGCTCTGGAGAAGCCGCCGCTCTTGGAGCCCAGCGTGGAACACAAGGACACGCTTGCTCCCGCCCATTCCGACACAAACTCCTCGCACTATACGGAGACGGAGGACTACAGTATGGAGGTGCTCCACGTGTGACGTGCAGGTATCGAACAGAGAACTCAGTTGATCATCCAACGATTGATCCACAGAGAGGGACGGTGGAGCCGAGTTGTTGCCTCTTTTGCTGTCAGGATGCTGGTTTTAGGGACCTAAAATAAGACATCCCCCCCACCACACGCGCGCACATACATTCTCACACACACACACACACACACACACACACACACACACACACACTCAGTCAGTCCAATAAATTGAGTGACAGGAGATTATCGGAACGTTATTCCTCAAAGGTACCACATTTAGATAGAAAACAAGAATACACCACCGTAGTTCAAGGACATTGTGCCATGTATTTATTTATTTATTTTATATCCCCGCAAAGTGCTCACACCATAAATCAGGGGTAGGGAACTCCGGTTCCTTGAGAGCCATATCCTGCCTGTTTTCGATCCCTCCCACACCAACACACCTGATTCAATTGGCCATGATCATTTCAGGCTTCCACAGAGCTTGCTGATGAGCTGATTGTTTGAATAAGGTGTGTTGGTGTAGGGAGGGATCGAAAACAGACAGGATATGGCTCTCGAGTAACCGGAGTTCCCTCCCCCTGCCATAAGTGGTCAGCAGTCACACTAAGACAGAAAGGCCAGAATGTATACACACACACACACACACACACACACACACACACACACACACACACACACACACACACGCAGTTGTTTTTGCTAAAGTGTCCCCTCAAGGAAAATGGCCGCACGATCATGTGCAGCACCACACGAATGAAAAGGAAAAAAAAAACACCACACCCACGCACATGCCTATGATACAGAAGGAATAGCTCATCCATACATTTTTAAAAATGTCCCCAAATTGAAAAACGTCCACACAATGTCGACTTTGGTGCTTGCGCTAAACATAGAAAGCTGAATTTTCGATAGAATTTCCCCACAATAATGTCAAGTCTGGTGCCACACTCGCATAGAAAGACAAGAACACAAAGACGGTCAAAGGAGCTCAGCCATGCACATTTTAGGCGCAACGTCCACACAGTAATGTCAAGTTTGGTGCCATGCTAAGCAAGAAAAACAAGTACACACACACACACACACACACACACACACACACACACACACACACACACACATGCACGGTTATGTTTTTGACCTCTTGTGAGTCCCGGACCAAACGTGCCGTGGATCTGTGAAGTTGGGGAGGTATCGTGGGCGTGTCCACCCACACGTTGGATTCAGTCCACCAACACGTGGATGCGCATTGAAGCACTTTTTTGGTTTCTTCTTGGCAGATGCGGACACGTAAAAGTTGATAACTGAAGAACTCTTAAAAAAAAAAGACTTTTAACCAGGATGTCAATTCCCTTTTTCCTTTGGGGAGGGAAAAAAAAAAGCATCCACACTTTTGAAAGAGAATGTACTTTTTTTGTTTTATTTGAAATTCAAAACCCGAGAAAAAAAAAAAAAACAAGAAAAACAAACACATTTTTAGATCTTTTTCTATGTCTCTGAGCTCACCGTGACAACTTTGTACGTTTGAATTCTGGAGCGTGCGTGCTAGCATTTAATGAAATGTGGCTAGCTTAATGTGAGCGTCGTTTATCGATAGTCCAGCGGCTGATTTTACAGCATTTTGGCTTCCGGAACTTGATTGGCCAAGTTGTGGTTTTCTAACTTTGTCCTACTGGCGTCTGGTTCAGAAGAGCCTCGACCTGTAAAAACAGCCTCAGGAAAATACATTTAGACGCCCACGTTAACTTGTTGCCATATTCCAGTACTGTAAAATTCTTTCCTGGAGAAATCCACCGTTGCGAAATCTACTGCCACCCAAACAACAAAATGAATACCATATTTCATAGTTTAATTTAGGGCCCACCAAATTTTGAGGCCGAGTCCAATATTTGGCAGAATACAATTTCGCGCTGATTCATATATGTACTGTATATATAATGCACACATTTTTTGGGAGGGGTTTCGGTGGGGTTGGTAATATCAATTTGGAAAGCACTGATATCGGCCAGCTGATAAATCAGTCGGGCTTTAGTTTGGTCCCAGAAAGAAAAAGGGCTTTGTGGTAGTTGCTTCCATTGCATTTGCACAGATTTTTGGTTCAAACATATTTGAAAAAGATAATTGAAGATTTTTGTGATCAGGAAAAAAAGGTGTATGAAAAGACACCAAGGAAATTGAAAGACCACCCTCAAATAAATACGTCTGCCCATTCCTTGTCGATGAAGTCAGCGCTGGACTCGTTCTAGCGCCCTCGGGTGGTGGGAGGCTGGCAAAGCAGTAAAACGGCGGTTGATTTCTCAAGGCAACTCTTTGTGTGTGTGTGTGCGTGCGTGTGTGAGAGCGAGAGAATGTTGACCTTTATAACCATTCCACGCACACACAAAAGTCATATTTTTCAAGGGTCTTTTTTGATACTCGCCACTGCCCGAAAAGCGCAATGGTGTCACAACACACTTGGTAATACTGATTGCTCAGCAGCAATAAATGAAACCAACATTTTTGTTTGTTTTGTATTTATGCCCACATCACATAGTGGCTTTGTTTTAATAACAAGCAGAAGGATGTTTTTTTTTTTTTTCTTTTCATGTCAGTTGGAGGAAGATTGATTTCTTTTTCGGCGGCTTGGTGCAATGAGAGCATTAAAAAAAATGAGGTGGGCGAAAAAAAAAGTGCAATTACCTTTTTACGTTGTTGCTCTCTTCTATAGTTGCTTACCGTGTTTCTCGTCCACTGGGTGTAAAATGATGTTTTTGTTTGTGTTGTATTTATTTTCCAAAAAAATGTTTGTTAATCTCATCCATGTCCCTTTTTCCAAGTAATTTTACAAAGTCTACATTTTCACCTTCCCCTCCCTGTCGCTTTTGTCAGTACAAATCACCTTTTTTTTAATTATTAGGAATTGCTTATTAAAATGTGTTTTAACATGCTGTATCTGTAAATTGATTATTTAATGTATGTTCATGCTTAAAGTGGATGCGAGGCTGTAGAATGTTCTTTTTTTTTTTTTAATGGGAGCTGGCTCCTCGCATTAAGTTTTGAGCCTTAGATGTAAACATTCCTATATAAAGATCCCATTGAGTGTGACATGGCACATAAAGATGTAAGTTGTGTTTTTATATGTACTTTGCTGCTTTTACTCGTCGTGTCTGGGCGAGGGAGGGGGGAGAGGGCACAAAAATGTAACTTGCATAAAGCTACATTTTTTTTTTTTTTTTTTTTTACTATTGACTGGACTTGAACATATATGATGACTGTTCCCCCTCATCTATATCATTCCACAAGTTTGTCTGTGAACGTCACTTTGGAATAATAATAGTGTAAAAGCGACTTGGAAAAAACAAAACAAAAAAAGTCGTCCTCTTTTTTTAAAAAAAAAAATTAAAACTGTTGATGTTTTCTGTTCCCATGTTTGAACAAAAAGTGTGTAGAATTCAAAACGAACAACCAAATAAAAGTTGAGATGCTTTTCAAGTTTGGTGTTTATCAAGAAAAGCACGAACTGTGCTGTGAATTTATGTACTGTGCCTTTAAATGGCGTGGCCGAGTGAGTTCCATGTCCCCTCAGGCGGAATTTACGTTCCAAAAACTTCATCAAAGCACATTCGCTATTTTCACTTTATTGGGAGCCGGACTGAAGGGATTAATTTACAGATAAAAAGTTAAAGTAAGCATACATGAATTACGTGTGTCGTCAGAAAATTTGTAAACGATTTTGTTAGTGACCTTAGTTTCTTGCAATGGCGGGACGTGTCAGTACTATACACTATAATGTTTTCTACCTGTGAAATTGAATAAGGCAAGGCAACGCAGCTATGTATTGTGCATTTCATACACAAGGTAACTAAATGTGCGTCGCAGAGTTACAAAACATTTAGAGGCAAAAGAATAACATGAAAAAAACAGAATTTAAGACATTTCAAAGCAAAGTAGAGAAAAAGTATATTAAAATGACTAAAAACTTATTGAGCCAGAAGATAATTTTTTGGGGAAAAAATTATCACACAAATTTTAATTAGACAGTAGAGTACACTTGTATGATAGCTGGGAAAGTTGAAATCTTACTACATTTCCTTCCCAATTTCCCTATTTTGAAGTATAGTTAAGAAAAACAGTGCAGAGAGTCCATGTTTGTTTAAACAGCCACACTGTTGGGTATCCTGTCAGGGGACAGGTTGTAGTAGGGCATTTCCAGGCCTTGGTTCCTTGTCTTGATGCCGCTGCTGATCTCTGCCAGATTCTTCCTGAACTTCTCCATGGAAGCTATCACTGGCTTTTCCAAGAAGTACTCGTCGGGGTACATTCCCAAGTAGAGCTGCAAAACATAAATGAGAACACGCAAGTGGAGACAGGTTTCTCGGGTGTTGACGTGGAAAAGAAGACATGTACCTCGTTCTTTTGGTACTGGCTGAGGGCCCAGACGGCACCCAAATGCCAGCTGGAGCGTCCTCGATCCGGGAGGCTTTCCATGATCAGGGTTATATTTGCCACACCCTTTCGATTTGGTGGAGGCTTCCGCATGGTGGACGGAGCATTGGGAATCCAGGAATACCAGTCGAACTTGGTAAGTGAAGAAAAAGTTTACACTCTGTACTCAAATGTAAAAATATTTTTACATGACTGTCACATTTTTGTAGTCGCTGCGCATTGTGGAAACTGTGTCAGTTTCATATATGACCGTTTACAACTGCAGGAAAGACCTCCGCTTTTCATTTGGAATCACTAATCTGTACCGTACTTGTCCAAAGTTGACAGCTGCGTGTTGGGCTGAAGCCGTGAACACGATGATGGTCAGATATTCGATCAGTTCCTCGCGGGATTCAAGCGACCTGGGGAACCCTGCATGGAAATATGTCACCAGGTAAGAATTAAAGTTGCTCTTGTGTATGATATATCGGATGTTCATACGTCAGTGATACCCACCGCAGTGATCGAAGTCTTTCATACCGTTGTCACGTACATCTTGAACAAAGGCCTGGATTTCTTCGTCACTCTGCACCTCCTCATCGCTGCTGTAATAAATGCCGATCACATCGGACACAAAGCTACAAGAAGATGATCCAAGTTAAGTCTGGAGAAACAAATAACAAGGCAAGCAAAATTTTGGATCCTCAAAACGGTCTTCACCTCTTGGTGGCCTTCCACACCTTGTAGCCGTCGTCTCTGTAGAAGTAGTTGGGAACGTCCTGCTTGCTGTCCATGCCATGATCTTTGATCATATCCGGGAAGCAGAGAGATCTGAATGTCAGGGTCTTCATGGTCTTCTGAATCAGTTCCACATGACCACCTCCACCTGTAGCATTCGCCTTGACATGTGGGAAGGAACAAAAGAATGTGGACTCTGAACTCTTGAGACTTTCTAAATGTAGCCGAGTCCACATACATAGAATGTTTCCTCTAAATTGGGTCAAGCCACTTAGTCCTCAATCTCATTGTCATTGTCCACAACTTGAATCTGTATCTGAGAACTCTGTCTTCAATCTTGTCCCTTACAATCCACAGATTGTCATCTGTCCCTGAGTCTTCAAAGGTTGAGACTGAGCTTGACCTTGTCCCGCAGATGGTTCAGAACCCATCTAGACTTCCCCAGAAGCTGAAGAATATTTTTGTTCAGAGTCCTTAAAGCCTCAGAGGGCCAAGCTCTTACCCAAATCTTGGTATGCCCTCATATTTTTAGTCTTTGAGTTTCTGCCCCTGGTCTAGAAGTGCAGATCCTGTCCCGTCTATGGGTATACCTGAGATTAGGTGTCATACATGGGGCTGTCAGTCTGCCACCAGTTCTTCAGACCTTATCTTTTAGTCTTCAAAGTGTAAAAGTTTGATATTGCAGATGTCTTCAGATGTCTTCAGTCCTTAAGTGCCTGTTTCTGTTCCAGAACCTCACAAGATGTGGTCTGTCCCCAAATCTTCTGAACCTGTGCCTGTTCGGAGTCTTCAAAGTCTTACCCCAATTTTCAGAGCCTAAGGATGCCCTCACACATTCAAAACTAGAACTTGTATTTCCCAAGTTCATGTCAACTTTCATTGAATCCTTACCAGGACTTAGTTAACTTTTTGTCTACCACAAGCTTGATGAAACTAATCTTCAGGACTCATACAAATAACACCCAAGTTGGTATAAGATGATCTAAGAATGCTTTCCGCTCAAAACAACTCACCTTATCAAAGAGACCATGTTCACAGATGAGCTGTTCTCTGGCCTTGGTGTTTATAGCGATGGTGAAATGCACATGTGGAATGAGTAGCTGTGAATAAGCACAACCATTACTAGTTTTCAGTCCTTCATTCAAGTTAATGAGCGAGAGTTATCACCTTAAAAACAGGGTGGACTGCGGGGAGCTGCCTGAACATAGCGATGGCAAACATCTCTGAGATCAGATGCGTCCTGAGCAAGTGAGTGACCGTCTGGTGGTGCTGGAAGTCGGTCGAGCGCACCCACATTTTTGCCAGGAGCCAGTCGTCTTCGCTGTCTGTGGGCAGGAAGATGGGGTTGTCCTCACCTGGAATCTGACCCAACTGCAAGGCAACGATAGAAAATATTGTCAAAGTAGAGGAAGACTGGCTCATATCCCATACCGCCCTACCTGGATGGCTATCGGAAGGATCTCGTTCTGTGTGTTCTTGTACAGAAGACAGATGGCAGCTGTCATGTATTGCGGAGTCTTTGGGTCTGTATCGTTTGCTTTGATGCCATCCAACACTTCGTAATCCACCATGTAGATGTTCCCCGCCTGGAGCAGTGATGGAAGCCTTTATTTAGCACAATTTATTGGTTGATTTATGGATCATACTCCTGTTAGAAATTGTCGTCATCAACGAACCAATGCTAGTGAGACCATGACGAGAGTATCTGACAGAAGGGGGAATAGGTAGAAGATTTACAGGAAAAGGGGCAAAGAACTGGACCTTGGAGGACTCCTCCTCAGTGGGAAAAGTCCATTCTACCTCAATCAAGTCTTCTGTTCAGGTTGGGGCAAAAAACTGGACCTTGGAGGACTCCTTCTCAGTGGGAAAGGTCCATTCTACCTCAATCAAGTCTTCTGTTCAGGTTTGACTGAAATCATCCGTATCGAGACAAATTGCAATGACTACAGTAAGTCTACCTTTATTTCTTGTTCGAGAGTCAACTCTCTCTCCAGGCTGACAGCAACCATCTCATTGGTGACGGGAAACTTGTCGGGAAGTTTGCTAATCTTTTGGATCAGGACAGGATTGCAGCCATTCAGAAACTGGTAGCCAAACATGAAATCCTCTTTCCAGTGTTGCATCACATAACCTGAAGTGTAAGTAATTCAAGTGAAATGTGAAATTTCAGTGAAATGAGATGTGGAAGTAAAGAACAAAATGTACATCTGATGCTGACCTGAGATTGGGTTTTTGATGCTGAAAAAGATCTTCTTAAAATGGGCTATGTCCTTCCAGGATGACTGGAACATGCACGTGAAGCGGTTCATGAGCAGGTTCTGGATTCTGGAAATTCATGCTTATTAGCAATTTGTCAAAAAGTTTGAGAAACGCCTCAACTGTCTGGCGATCAGTATGTGATCGAGGCTATTAGGGGCAATACATACGCTTTCCTGTAATTCAGCACAAAATCCACTTCTTTCTCGCTGTTGAACTGGATGTCCCGGGGCAAATCCTGATGTCTTTTTGCATCTATGCTCATAGGAAAGCCGGGCTGCCACCTCATCCATCTAAGGTGCACAAAAAACAGTTCCAGAGCATGTGGCGCTCAGTCACAGACATCACGGTCAGATGAGACATACCTGTAGGCTTTCCGCCTCATTTCCAGTTCGGTTTGTCTGAGCTGCTTGAACGGGCTCGTTTTATCATCCTGAGGCAGGTGAGCTTAAAACAAGCCAGAGAAACACCACGTTATCGAATGAAATCAGTGTACCTGACCCGCTGCGGTTTGCGACCCTATACCTCGTCCATCCCGCAGCACCACTTCCTTGTCATCCACCAGCCAGCGATAGCATGGGAACTCCACGCTGTCCCCACCTGGAGTCCTGACCGAGACGTACCTGCAGTACCAGTCGTCCTGTGCCATGTATTTTTTCTTCTCCAGCTTCACCAACACAAGTTCACCCAAGTTCTCCTGCACCTTGATCGGGTAGGAATCCACCTGCGAGCAATGACGCGTGTCATCGGTTTGACCTTTTTATAGAGATAACAGTGGTACGCTAGTTATACGAGTAACATAGTTTGCAGTGGGGTAGCACTGCATTACATCACACCGAGAGCTGTTGCAAATGTTTGCAGCAGAAAATTGTCGGTCATCAATTAAATGTCAGAATTATGAATGAGAGTCTTTATTGTCATGCCAAGTGTACATTCACGTTTTCGGTTACAAAGTTATGAATGCAGAAACGGCTTTAGGTGGTCTGGCAGTTGTCTTTGTTGTGTCTTATCAGCGATGAAACATAGGAGGGTGATGTGAGTCTCTCTGCATACCTCCCTCAGGCAATAATTCGGAATGTAACGTGACACTTGCAGGCTTTTTTGTAGACAGCGGCAGATGTTTCCTTCCAGCCAACATGGTTCACACTCATAAAAGATCTTTTGACGAGATCACCTCCAATATGAATATGATGAATTGTGTGGATGAAAATGTCACTTACAGAGCCCCTCTCAAAGTCATCGTGCTTAGGTTTGTCCAGCCGTGTCTTCTGGCTGCAGCCCTCGGTGCCCACCAGCGTTATGCTGATGTAGTTATCGGTCCCTGACCTGCCTTGAGTTCCCGTGGCCACGCTCACCACATATGTGTACGCCATTGCTGCCGCGTCAGATGGAAAAGTTCTCAAAAAGTTTCTGAAATCCGATGTGAGCACAGAAGAGGAAATTGTTGTACATTTATGGTCTCCTCCCCAGCCCTTCCCAACTCATTCAGTGCCACCCATTTTCAGACACTTTTTTTTTTTTTAACCATGTTTTGTACCTCACGGCTGAACGCCAAACAAAAATGTCATAAAAAATGATGGTCCTGTCATATTTGTTACAAGTTACATCCCTTCTTCCCGGGGTGTAGCACTGCTTTCCCGGACAACTTTGAGAGAAAATCTAATCCATTACTGTATTGTTCAGTTCAGTCCTGTGCAATCCCTTTCCAAGTTGTCCTGGGACATCGTGTCGTACGTATGTGTTATTTGTCGCGACCCTTCCTTGCATAATCTAGTTTTATGCTGCCACAAATATATAGGTAGAATCCTGTTCTGTCCTGGCCCAAAATTAGCTCCTCAGTCTTCAGTGTAGCGCTGCCTTCCCTGTCCACATCTATATAAAATCCAGCCCTGTCCTATCCAGACCTGGCCAGCACAATCTTGTCCGACCCCATCCTGTCATTTTTGCTATTTGTTGCGTCCCTTCCACACACAGTGTTGTACTACTGCCTTCCCAGACCAAATATAGATAAAATCCAATCCTGTCCTGTCCAAACCTGGCTATTCCAATCCGGTCTTGTCCTCCCCCATTTTGTCAATCTACTACCCGCATGCCTTCCTTACAAGGTGTTGTACTACCTTCTCAGACCACATAGGGAGAAAATCCTGTTCTGCCCTGGCCTGTCCGGTCATATTTGCTAATTGTCCCTTTCTCACAAGGTGTAGCATTGCCTTCTCAGTCCACCTATAGATCCAGTCTAATTCTTTTCCATCCTGTCCTGGCCCATTCAGTCCTGTCCGGTAACATCCTGTCCTGTCCTGCTCTTCCCCGTCCTGTCATAGTTGTCATTTGTTGAGTCCCTTTTTCACAGGGTGTAGTGCTCCCATTTCATACCACATATTGATGAATTTCAGTTTCATCGTCCTGCATCTGGTTCAGACCTTCCCTCCTCTGTCATTTTGTTGAATGCCTTAAACACAGAGTGTAGTATTGTTTACATAGATCACATATACAGTAGATCCAAATCAATTCTGCCTTGTCCAATCCTGCTCTATTTTGCCTGTTCCCTTTCAAATTTCTGTCCGTCCGACTGCCTTTCTAAAATATCCATCTCAATTAATAACAACAGAGGAAGTGGATGCAATTCTTCTGTCGTACAGCAAAACTGTTTGGGCATGATAAGGCTACCCGTCTATCAAGTGAGTGCGGAACCGGACACGTTAAGACCTGTGTGGCGTGGATAAAATAACCAAATTGTAGTTGACATTTGTGGAATGCGATATGGTGAATGATTCCATTTGGAATCAATGCTGCCACCTAGTGTACATTTGTAGCTGAATCAAGAGAATGCGACTGCCTTCTAAAGAAGCAAACCAAGACGAGTGTGACCGGCCAATACCAATTTCTATCCAGCAGTGGTTCTCAAACCTTTCATACCGAATACCACCATCAGGACCAGAATTGAAAGAACATACCTGTAGCGCAGTAGGCGTAAGTGTTCATCAATGTGCAATAATAGGATTTGGAAAGTCTTAAAAAGTATCATTAATATTGGTGTAGGCCACGTTACCGTTATGCATGGTTTGAAAACATTAAAACTGCACTTAAATATCGAAAAATGTCCAGAACAAAAGTTAAAAATTATACCCAAATTAATATTTGAAAACAGAATTTAAGTCTCTGTAACATTACGCACAGTTTGAACATTTAATTCATGTTGTGAGAGCTTGCTGACTGCACTTTGAGAATCAATGCTATGCAGAAGCGGATGAACCCAAGGTTGTTTTAAGGTCAATGTGTCTTTTTATTGTCTGCATTTCTGAAAAGAAGCCAATGTTTGGGCACAATATGGATGAGCGCGGCCCTCAAACAGCAACACTGTTGGGTATTTTATCGGGGGACATGTTGTAATAGGGCAGTTTCTTTCCCTGGTTCCTTGTCTTGATGGCGCTGCTGATCTCCTCCAGGCTCTTCCGGAACTTCTCCATGGCCTCCTTCACTGGCTTCTCGATGAAGTGCTCGTCGGGGTACATTCCCAAGTAGAGCTAAAAGTACGTGGAGGAAAGTTTATCGTGACAATTTTTTTTTCACCCTATTGAGTCAAAATATCGACAAGAATGGATGAATTTCCGCAGATCCTTACGTCGCATATGTGACGAGCTGTGTCAGCTTCTTTTTGCTCCGCGGTTGCTATTTACTCTACAATTGCAAACGTAACACCCACCTCATTCTCTTGATATTGGCTGAGGGCCCAGACGGCCCCCAGGTGCCAGCTGGAGCGTCCTCGGTCCGGCAAGCTGTCGATGATCAGGGTGACGTCGGCCACACCTTTCTGTGTGGGCGGAGGCTTCCGCATCGTGGACGGAGCGTTGGGAATCCAGGAACACCAGTCGTACTTGATGCGGTCACAAAGAGTTGACAGTTTGTTCATCTGAACACTCGATGCTACGATACCTACGGTATTTTTTGCATTTGCGCTGGATGGAATATTCTTATTCTTATTATTATAAATGAGAATTGTTCATTTAAAAAAACATTTTTTAACCCAGTATTTTCATATTTTCCCCTTACATCTTTTTCTTGTTTTAGCAGGTCTACGGGTTTAAAGAATAATCGCTAATAATATTTTTAATGCACATTTTTGTTCCTCAGAATAGAAAATGGGACTTCATCCATAAAATCACGATCATACTTTTTAAATTGTGGTTAAATTGTCCATTTAGTTGTATCATTCGTCTTCTTATTATTATTATATAAATTCTTATTATATAATAATAATAATAATAATATTTTTGTTACAATTAACATTTCAATATTTAAATCTCTAAAATGTTCACAAATGTATTTTTTTGTTTTTAAATAATAGTCATCATCAGAATATGCTTATTCAAAATCATACGTTTGAATTCAGTATTGGCTCTTGAAAAAAAAGACATTTTCATCATACTGTCTGACAATTTTAGCGAAACAATATGACTACTAATAAAATGATAATAATAGTTATTCTTGATGTTAACGTTAGTAATTAGTACGTTTTTAAACTCTAATTTAAAATGTTATAAATCACCGTGGTCAGACATCAATTAAAATCCTCCCCTCAAGGAAAGTGACACATTTGATTGAGATTCTTTTTGAGCTCGATCATATTTGATGTTATTATTATTATTATTATTATTATTATTATTATTACAAATCTTTTCAATTCCATGAATTTAAACTACGGTCAAACTATCTAACCATTTATTGCAAGCTAAAAGAAAATCGACTGACAATGAAGTAGTTTGACATACTTGTCCAAAGTTGACGGCTGCGTGTTGAGCCGACGCAGTGAACACGATGACGGTCAAGTACTCAATCAGCTCCTCGCGAGATTTCAGCGCCTTTGGGAAATCTGCAAAGAATTGGCATTGGCAAACACGTGACAACTACGCATGCTTGCGCAACACACTAGGGGACGCCGTGACGCTTTTTTTCTCATGAATACATTTGAGCTTGTTTGTTCCCGTCGAGCACATTTGACTTTTGAGATTAGATTACGGTTTTACGTACCACACGTATCCAAATCCTGCATGCCGAAGGTACGCACGTCTTTAACAAAGGCCTGGATTTCCTCATCCCCCTGCACTTTCTCGTTGCTGGTGTAGTAAATAGCGACCACGTCGGATACAAAGCTGCAAAAGACACATTCGAGTATGAAGTCCAAATACAGAGGACGTAAAAAGTCTACACACCCCTGTTCAAATTCCAAGTTTATATGAAATAAAAAGACAACACCTGAAGCATTTCAAAACTTAACCACCATTAACCTGACCTATAACCTGTACAACTCAAAACATGTTTTTTTTGTGGGGGATGGGGGAAGTGATGAACAATTGGCATGTGGTTGGTTGCATAAGTGTGCACACCCTCATAAGTTTTTAGAATCAGCTAAACACATTTAAACCCAGGGTGCTAAATGTCAGTCAGAACTCAAATCATGCCTCCCACCCTTTAAAGTGCCTCTGATTAACCCTAAATAAAGTTCAGATGTTCTAGTAGGCTTTTCCTGACTTTAGGGAGACGATCCGAGTCAAGTATGGGCAACCAAATAACTCGGCGAGCACTATTTTTGTTCCTCACCTTTGGGTGGCCTCCCACACCTTGTAGCCATCGTCTCTGTAGAAGTAGGTAGGAACCTCCTCCTTGCTCTCCATTCCACGAGATTTGATCATGTCGGGGAAGCAGAGAGACCTGAAGGTCAGGGCTTTGGTGGCCTTCTGAACCAGCTGCATGTGACCACCTCCGCCTGTGGCGTTCGCCTTGTCGGGCCGGAAGAAACACACATTATTGTTCTTTGAGATCATTTCAAGGAGGGGTTGTCGAGTCGTTTACATGGATGAGAAGCATCATGTTGACGTTCCAACAGACCGGCAGTGGTGTAACTTGGACAATATTTACAAAATGAAAAGCTTAGCCTTTTTTTTTTTTAAAGCAAAGTGCAAGTGTAAAATCTGGTTTGGATCCTTTTGTCCAAGAAATAATCATTTGTATCCATTTTTATACCCAAGTGAGTCGTCTACACTTTCCACTCGCACTCCCAAAACAAGTTATGCTAACCTTAACCCTGTCAGGGACAGCGGTTACGCCAGTGGACAGCTTATCCTTGTTAGCAGGTTACAGGGTGCATGAAAGGTTTAAATTGCTTCACTGAAGATGCTCCACACACTAAACTCACTTTGTCAAAGATACCACACTCGCAGATGAGCTGCTCTCTGGCCTTGGTGTTGATAGCGATGGTGAAACGGACATGTGGAATGAGCAACTTGCGGAAGAAAGAGCACATCTGTCGTTAGTTAGTCGCCTTTTCGGCTTACCGCCGGATTCATTGATGAGGGTCTGACCTTAAAAACAGGGTGGACGGCGGGGAGATGCCGGAACATGGCGATAGCAAACATCTCTGAGATCAAATGTGTCCTAAGCAGGTGCGTGACCGTCTGGTGGTGTTGGAAGTCAGCCGAGCGCACCCAGATCTTTGCCAGGAGCCAATCGTACTGACTGTCTGTGGGCAGGAAGATGGGGTTGTCCTTGCCTGGAGTCTGAGCCAACTGGGGAGACGAGCAAAGGTGAGAAGCGTTGCCAATGTCTTTACTTACAAAAAATGGAAGGACAGTGGAATCCCACTTTTCGTAGGGGATAAGGACCGGGTCGGCCGGCAAATAGTGACAATCCGCATACGAGAGGGGAAAACAATCCTCCATCCATCCATTTTCGAATCCGTTTATCTTCCCAAGCGTCGCGGGCATGCTGGAGCCTCTCCCAGCTGTCTCCGGGGAGGAAGCGGGAGAGGCTTTGAAATGGTTGCCAGCAGACCGCAAAGCACACAACACGCTGACAATCACACCTGGGGACAATTTAGAATTTTCCATCAACCTGCCGTGCATCTTTTTGGATTGTGGGAGGAAACCGGATTACCCGGAGAAAACCCACGCAGGCACGGGGGAGAACATGCAAACTCCACACAGGAAGGTCGGGGCCGGAATTGAACCCTGCACCTCTACACCAACCAGTCGACCACCAGGCAGCCGGGAAAACAATCAGAATCATTTAAAATTCAAATTCTTGAAAAAAAAAAAATGCGGGAAATATTCAATATGCATGTTCCACAAAAAATGGTTTGAAATGAGGATTAAAAAAAAAAAAAAAACATCTGGAGATATGAATCCGTCTGTGCCACGATTATGCAGTAGTCCGCTGTACACCACTGGAACAAGGAAGAGTGTTGGATTCGGTCTCTTTGGCACACATCTCATAATTCGATAGCGGACTTGAGCTCGGCCGTTAAAACTTTCGACTTGCTTCTAATTGGCCTTCCTTATCTATTGGGAATTTCTCCATTGTGAGACAAAAAAAAAGCTTTACTGATCTTTTCTTATCCTATTGCACTCTTGGGCACACTTAATCGGTGAATCCTTTTAAGAACGATGAGTCACGCATTTTTACTTGGGCTACACGAAATGGCGCCCAAGTAAGACAGTAGAAGAACAGGAATCATTTCGGACAGGCAGACCTTCCCCATCCGTCAGACAAGGATGTGCCTGTATAGCATCCTAGCTAATCTTGTGTGCCAAAATAGAAATATATTTTATTTTATTATATAACATAAAAATATCACCGTACCTGTATGGCTATCGGCAGGATCTTGTTCCGGGTGTTCTTGTACAAAAGACAGATGGGAGCTGCCAAGTACTGCAGGGTGCACGGATCCGTGCAGTTCGGTCGGATGTCGTCTAACACTTCGTAGTCCACCATGTAGATGTTACCCGCCTTGAAGCGAGGCAGTCACATGACCGGTCAGACAACAAGGCGGCGGGCACGCGAGCGAAATCATCAGCAAAGGGTGATCGTTATTCTACCTTCACTTCCTCTTCCAGAGTCAAATGTCTCTCCAGGCTAACCGCAACCATGTCATCGGTGACGGGAAACTTGTCGGGAAGTTTGGTGAGCTTTTGGATGACGACGGGATTGCAGCCGTTCAGGAATTGGTAACCGAACATGAAATCCTCTTTCCAGTGTTGCATCACATACTCTGAAGGGTATGTGTGGAAAATAAAGACGTGAAAAGAGCAAAGGAAGAAACCGCTCAAAAGACAACTCCGAGGCTGACCTGAGATGGTGTTTTTGATTCGCAAAAAGATCTTCTCAAAATCGGCAAAGTCGCTCCAGGACGTCTGGAACATGTGCATGAAGTGGTTCACGAACAGGTTCTCGATTCTGGAAATGTAGTTTTGATGATCCGATCACTGTGTGTTGTACATGTCAACTGCAGAAGGTGAATGTAAAACTTTTTTGGTGGGTTGTTTTTTTCGGGCAACGACAATCAATCCATTCGCACAAAATTCCGAAATACCATCGTGGTCCTGGTTTACAAAAAGGCAATTAGAGGCAATACAAACGCTTTGCTGTAGTTCAGTATGAAATCCACTCCCTTCTCACTGTCAAACTGGATGTCCCGGGGCAAATCCTGGTGTCTGCCGGCATCTATACTCATCGGAAAGCCGGGCTGCCACTCCGTCCATCTAAGGTACAAAACTTCTGTTAAAAACGGAACAAGACGGCCCCGGTGAATGACTTTCGTGGTCCGATAAGACACACCTGTAGGCTTTCTGCCTCATTTCCAGCTCGTTCTTTCTGTGCTGCTTGACCAGGCTGGTCTTATCATCCTGAGGCAGGTGAGCTAACCAAACCAAAAGGATGGAATGAAAATGAATGAAATTGACCGAACACGCCGCGAGTGTGTGACTCTACCTCGTCCGTCCCGCAGCACCACTTCCTTGTCATCCACCAGCCAGCGGTAACATGGGAACTCCACGTTGTCTCCGCTCGGAGTCTTGACTGAGATGTAGCTGCAGTACCAGTCGTCTTGGACCCAGTACTTCCTCTTCTCCAGCTTCACCAAAGCAAGCTCGCCCAGGTTCTCGTCCGTCCTCACCAGGTAGGAATCCACCTGCGAGCAATTCAGTTTGTGTAGGTTGGGAAAAACTAGAATCGGTCTCCATTTGTTGTTTCAGATGCTCTCTAGGAGAACTCTTTTTAAACGGAAGATGAGGGGATGATCCTTTCTGGAAGTGTTGGGGTGAACGGCCAAAGGAGTAAAGTGGTTCTAAAGTGAGGTTCCAGAGCCAGAGACATTCCGAAAGGTAAGTGTATGGGTAGCAGGGGTTCCAGGCCAGAAAATAAAATGACCATGAGGAACTACCATGTGGGCTCAGTGGTGGCAAGAACAGACCTAAGGGTTTGGTCTGCTTGAATCTGGGGATTTGGGAACATAGTTTATCTCCCAGCAAATTGCAGTCACCATAGACTAAATGTGAACGTATGCAACAGACGGTCTCGGGAATAGCCTCTGGGACTAAATTCTTGGCTAAAAGTTTGGAATCTCTTCATGTCCATGAATGCTTCTTGTGGTAAGAGGCATGGATGGCATGGAGTTCCTGTCGGGTAGGTAGATTTTAGATTGTTCTCTGTTTACTGAAGAACAACTTTCCCGTCAAAGATTAATCATTGACTTCATGGTCATCCACTGGGATGGGTTAGGGTTAGGTGTGCAAAGCTGCGAGAAGCTTATCTGAGATGCGGCTCCAAGTCTTTGCTTGACGTGTGGGTCATGAAGCTAGCGAGCGTATTATTTATTTATTTTACAGGTGCACCAAATCTATCATACGGTAGTCCGTGTCACCTTTAGTCCATTTTTTACGACCACCCTATCTTGACTTTGGCGCACCCTTTCACCCATGAGCTCGCCAAAATTCCATTTCCCATCTCCCGTGCCCTGCCAGAATCAGCCCCGATGTATGTTTTTGCCATGATCAATGCTCTCTCTGAAACTGGTTACTAGGCCTACTGGCCTCCATCTCGCATGTTCAACCCCTTTCCTACTTTGGTCCATTTTTCTTCTCTTACCTGAGGGTGCCTTCCTCTACCGTGTACTTGGGTTGTTTGTTCGGTTCAACGACGGACAACGCTATGACTTGGTCAAGGTGTGCAATGGGTCGGGTAAAATTTCATCACTGCCTCTTCCATGGTAGCTTCCTCTTTTAACATTAGAACCATGATGTCTACGTGTACCGTGTATCAGATGTATATTTGACTCCGTCGTGTCCACGTAGACTCACTTACCGCGCCCCTCTCAAAATCATTGTACAGAGGCTTGTCCAGCAGAGTCCTCTCACTGCATCTCTCAGTGCCCACCAGCGTTATGTAGATGTAGTCATCCGTCCCCGCAAACCACTGGCTCCCCGTGGCGATGGTCACTGTGTACGACGGCATTGATGGAAAGACTCCAAAAAACACTCTCCTGGATTAAAATGATCAATTCCGTCGCCCATTAACTTCAGTCTAAGTGGTCACCGTTGGTTAGGTCCCAAAAAGTTCACTTCTCATTTTTTTGCGATGTCCTCACTTCTCTTACACAAAGGCCACAAGAATGTGTAACTTGGTGAAGCAGATGTGGGCGGTGCGCTACGGGAACTACAGAGACGCTCCCTGCCCTTGTTTACCTGGGGACATTTTTTTCCTTTTACAAACCAAAACAGTAAAATGGGTCTGCTGGACTGAAGCCTCATATGAGGCGTCAAATTTACTAGTCAAATCTGCACGTGACACTGAACAATGCCTGGTAGTATGCACTAGGCAAATATCACAGTACAGTCAGTGACCTCCCTTTTTTTATTTTTGCATTACAGGCTTGACCATAATTAACTTTTCCTGTACACGGTGAACCCTCATTAACCCCACGGCATACATTTCAAAACCACCCACTTAGAGTGAAAATCTGAAATATAGGAGACCGTGTTTAAAATTTTTTGCTTTTTAATTCACATTCTTTAGACACATTTCTTTTAAAAAAAATAAATAAATTATAAACTTTTTGAAGGAATCCTCAGTACCTGTTTTCAGTCTCTTGCTTGCAAAGTGTCCCAAATTAGAGGCGCGGGATGCTTGCTTCAAGCCGCTGTCAATCCCAGTAGAAGTCTTCTGTAGAACTGACACATGAAACAGAAAATTAAATATGAACACTAAAATGTGAATTAAATCATGTAATTTTGTCTCATAAGAGGCTGGTAGCTTAATGTTAACACATAATGCAAAATGCCATGGACAGGCTAACGACTAGCATGGAATGTTGCAGCCCAACGCGGTAATACCGTACATCAAATTCTAACTTCCCTGTATACTCGGGGATGGGGTGGGAGTAAAGGATCGCTTAAAAAGATATGCCATATAGCGCAGGAGTCAACCATGAACCGCGATATACCGGGGCACACGTGTTCTAAAGACTTCAAGCAAGAAGACGCAGTTGAGTATGGCGTTAACAAGGTGATATTTAATATCATGTCCTGATTTTAAAAATACACATAAGCCAAACAGAGAAAGAAAATACAATATGGACATCCAAAGGCATTTTTATATTTATTCGGTCACTTCTCGAAACGTGACTCGATCAAGTAGCCAAGCACATTGCACAAATATGTGATATAATGTAGAGAATATTTAGGAGTCATGAGTTTATATTGCTGACATTGTGTTTCTGTTGCTCGAGTAAAATTTTGGAGTGGCGCCAGCATAAATTCCCCAAATTCACTTGAATTTTTCAAAAATACTTGTTAGCAACCATTGTTCCACAAAAGCTCAGATGTACCGTGAGAAATTACCTTATTTCACTTTTTATTTTGGTCCGAAAATTATTTAATGCAAATTACGAATGGGGTTTTATATCCCAGCGACATACAGTAGAAGCGAAAGGCAGGACAATTAAATGCTCGACCACTAGATGGCAGAAGATACATAACTGCTGTTGTTTCTACGTCCTGTGACGTTTCTGTTTGGTGAAAGCCATGACATTTTTCGAATGTAAAACATATATCTAGGGCTGCTAAAAGTTAAGGGGAAAAAAAAACGGTGAAACCAGATTGCCAAAACTGATAATCATTTCCAAGATTTGTCATGAAAAGGAAAATAGCGCGCAGGCCTGTTTTCAATTTACGTTAGATTACGTAAACAGAATTATTTCACACTATTTGGTTTTATTTACATTACTTTTTTCAGCTATAACTGTAAACCACATCATTTCTGTCAGCAGAGCCACCACCCAGTGGCGACATGAAGCTAAATCAATAAATAACAGAAGTAAAAGGTAAACAGTTAAAAGTGCAATTTTCCCTCCTATCAGAACATCGCCCGATCCGGACTTGTCTGATCTACATTCAGCACAGAATCAAATATGGACATCAACAAGAATATCAGAGCACACAGAATTGCGAGTGATTATAAGCACACATTAAACATCTGTGTCCATAACGAAAAAACAAAAACAAAAAAAAAAACCAATAATAAAATCACTATACTGTTCTCTTTAAAGTTTGGCATAAGACAATAAAAGATGATTGACAAACTGGTCAGATTTTAAGAGGCATTAAAAAAAAGACAGACATTTTAAAAAAAAAAAAAAGGACAAGGCATGCATGCCACTTGCACCCCTTATATATTTTTAAAGCCCTGAATCCTAAGTCATGCAATCTTTACATCAGCTTTCAGTGTATCAAACTCATCCCAAAAATCCAAAGAAATGTGTGGATTTCATGTTACTCGGTAACGGTAGAAATATAGTTAATCAGTTGCTCATTTTACGCTTCTTTCCAGCGGCCGGTTATATACACGCTTGTAACGAGAGGTACAGTGGTACACCGACTTAAAGAGTTTTTTTGGGATACGTACAAGCTGTCGCCTGAATGTTTTTGCCCGGAGCTGTGAGCAAAAATTTGAGTGCCAAACGCTAGAACGCGTGAACACTTCGTCAAAAAAAAAAAAGAGGCGATGGATTCAAGCTTTTTACTGCCACTCCCTGTTGAAATTGAGTGTAAAACTAAACACAAAAGAAAAAGAATCACTGTACATACAGTGCATTCAACCCAGCCACGTCACTTATGTAAGTCAGCTGGCAAAAAGCTAACACAATGCAAAAGGCCATAGGCAGGCTAACGAAACTCGCATCAATTTGTCTGTTATAAACTTATGCGAATTATATTTGAAATACAACAAGCAATATGACAATACTTGAGGCATACATTCTTTATCCTCTCCTGCAGCTTATGAGTCACCGAGTTTTCTTCCGGTGTACATCTGCATCATCACGCCCCCTGGGGACGAAGGAATTAAAGCAATGAATCGTGATGCAAAAATATTAGAATTTTTGATCCTTAAAAACCACATTCTAAATATTTTGTTGGTGTGGTCATTTTAAGACATACCAAGTAAGCATCGGCGCGAGTCAGATGAGTGACACGGCCGCTAATTGAGGTGGAGGAGTTGCTTCATGAATTCGTAAGTGGTGAAGGCCACAGCCTGAGAGGGGACGCAGCGGATGTAGTTGAGCGACAGGCCTCGGTAGAGGCCATTCTTGACCCCGTACTCCTTGTAGACGTAAGATAGGGTCTTGCTCAGGGAGCTGTTCGGGGCACAAGAGATGCAGATGCAAAGAGTTGTTTTAACTGAAAGCGAGCTTGAGATCCGCTGTCGCTTGAGTGAAGTGGGGGGGGGGGGGGGGGGGGGGTCTGGTGGTACTTACACACACTTGTGTCCGTCAGGAAGCACGGATCCAAGCTGCATCCTTCGCCGTACCACATCCAAGGGATAGCTAGTGGGACCAAAAAAAAAAAAAAAAACATTTTAGATGCTAGTGGACCACATATCAGGGGAAAGTCGTCCATTCGCACTTACGATATCGTCTGAGCGATGGCACCGGCAACGCCTCCGCACAACAGATTGACTTTGGTTTTAAGAACCAGAACGTCTGGGTTGTCCGACGACGGTCGTCCCAGCGTCTCCGGGAAATGTTTCAAACCGAGGCTTTTCAAGGTCCCGAAGGTGAAGAAGGAGAAACCTGAAGCATCAAAACACACCATCAAGCAGGAGGAGGAGAGTGGAATGCTGCTCTGCAACTACAGTAAATACTTTCGGTAAATTTTTTTGCCTACATTCAGATCATTTTGTTTCTATGTCCACATCCTTCAAGCAATTCAAACCAATCCCGACATCAAGACATTGAGCTCATTCGGTAGATCTTGTAAACTGTTTTTTCATGTCGCTTGAACGCCCCACTGCGTTCACAGACATATGTTGACAACAGCCATCACCTGCATAAGGGGCCATTCCAATGAGGGTTGGGGTGAGTCCCCGATAGAAGCCCAAGAATCCCCCCTCCTGTGGCAAAACACAAACAGTGATAAAACATTTGCGACCATGTCTTCGGCACATGTTTATACACCAGTAGCTCACATTCAGATAGATGGTGTGGAATGCATTGATGATTCCGGTGTAGCGATGGTCCCCGGTCACCTGGAAGGCCAGTCTGGCTCGAACCATGTCCAATGGATAAGTGCATATCACTGCTGTCATACCTGACAAGACAGGGGTGAGGCATTTAATTAAAAAAAAAAAAAAAAACTCTACCAATGAATTAAACCATGCAACACCAAATTTCCACTAGGTGGAGCCAAAGTGATAATTTGATTGCTTGCCAGCCAATCGTGGGGGACACATAGACAAAAGAAATCATGTCAAGGGACAATTTAGAGTGATCAATTAACCTACCGCGCATGTTTTTGGAATGTGGGAGATCCCCATTTAAGGAGCTAACGTCATACCAAAAATGTTTTCAAACCTACCTGCCATGGAACCGGCCATGAGGCGGTGAATATGTCCGGAGATCCCAAGTTGTTTACTAAGCAGCTGTTGAGCAAATGAAAATGCATGCAGGAGGTGCAAGTTGTCATTCAAGACCAAGGGCATCACATTTACTGACATTTTTACCCCACAGTAGAGTAAGGACCGTACCTTTTTATAATTATCAAAGGCCATGAACTGGATCGCACCGTAAGGAAATATCCTCACCATCATCGCACCATTACCCTTGTACAAGCCGCGGAAGCCTTCTTTTTTTGGCACAGCTTTTAGAGTGGAAAACACACCTGAAATCGAAAGAGGCGCAATGAAGTTACGCTTCCACAATTATCGGGCGACGCGAAATGAATTCAAATTACGATTTGTCGACATATTACCCAGGTGTTTGTAGTGGGGATTCTGAGCCTGAAGCAGAATCTTTACCCGGTCTAGAGGAGCGATTGTAGTCTTGGCACAGCATCCTGCGACACCTACGGCAGAGAAGAAACTGAATGAACAAGGTTTTGGCATTTTTAATAGTGTTGTGACTTGTATGAGCTTTATACTGGATTGACATAACGTCATGTGAAAATACTTTTTAAGAATAGCGTACAAACATTTTCGTGTTTGTAAAAATGGTTGGTTTGCAATGGAGAGACAGAGTAGAGGGACAGACAGTAGAGAGCGAAAACAGGACAACGTGGTTGAGGGATGGGCGAACAAAGGGCACAACAACAGTCTATCAACAACAATATGAATCACGTGACGAGAGCCCCAACAATACTGGTCCACTGCAATTTTCTTTTTTTTTAAACAGGAAACATCGAGCAAGCCGGGAAGCAAATTTGATCATGGTGCCCCCTAAATAACAATCATGTGTCACGACCTACCTCCAGCAACAAAAGAGCGGAGCCAGTAGTGGTCTATTCGCGCTTTAGTGCTGCTTAAGGCTGGAGGTGTGGGGACAGGAGCAGCAGCAGCCTCCGATGTCATCCTGGATGCTCACAAATCCACCTCATGCATCGCTACCAAGCAAAAATAGACATTTCACTATTTATACATTGGTCATCAGCAACGGCATTGCCCAACATTCTTGGATTTTGGGACATTTTGGGATGTGTCGAGTAAAATCCATCCATTGTATATACTATAAAATACTACACTGTACTTACGACTTGAAATTCTGTACATACACCGTTAATAGCAACGTGGAAGGTCGATGGAATAAATGTTCCGTAAGTAAAATGACTTTACCGTCGCCTTGTTCCTGGACACGACGCTAGCTCACACGACACGCGAGCGTACCAAATATTAGTGTCGCTAAACATTCATGATCTGACTCCAAAACCTGTCGAATAAGAAGAGATGCCGATGTTTCCGATGTTCACGTAATGCTAAACAAGAGCTGGAGTGCCCTTCGCTCTTGCTTGACAAGCGCTCGCTAGTGACGTAGCTGACGTCAGTTTAACGCGCCATATTGGAGTTGTGTTTCCGTTCCGAAACTTTACACCTCAATCAACATGGCAACGATCATATCTGTTTTTAATAGAGCAAGACGTGAATATAATTTAGTTCCTAGTCAAGCTACAACGACGTTTCCGAAGTTCACGTAGTACTTAACAAGGAGACGGATGGCCTCCGCTCTTGGTCTACGAGCGCACGCTAATGACGTGAAAGACGTCAATTGAGCGCGCCACAGTGAACTAACGTTTCCGTTCCAAAACCCGACACTTTAATCGACATGGCAGCGACCGTTTCTGTGTTTAATAGAGCAAGACGCGGCTCAAAATTAGGCTCTGAGCATCAAGGCGGCGACGTTATTCAGGTGGAAGCCCGAGAGGATGAAGAGCAGTGCATTAAGCTGGCGGAGATCCTTGAGCTTCTTTTGGCTGCCGGATATTTTCGGGCCCGCATCAAGGGACTGTCATCTTTTGATAAGGTGGTCGGCGGAATGACTTGGTGCATCACTACGTGTAACTATGACATTGACGTTGATCTTCTTTTTCAAGAAAACTCAACCATCGGCCAAAAAATAGCTTTGACTGAGAAAATTGTGTCTGTTTTGCCAAAAATGAAATGTCCTCATCTCCTGGAGCCTCATCAAATCCAAGGGCTTGATTTTATTCATATTTTTCCAGTGATACAGTGGCTAGTGAAGCGGGCCATCGAGACTAGAGAGCAAATGGGCGATTACGTGAGAGCCTACTCCATATCTCAGTTCCAGAAGGCCTTCAACCTTCCAGAGGATGAAGAGTTCCATCAAAGAAGAGGCAAGGCAGTGGGAGCAGTTCTTGATATCCTGGAAGTATACAAACCACAGAGAAAATACAGAAGGCAAAAGGAGGCAGGGGAACTACTGGATGAGGAGTCCAAGGTTCACTCTACATTGCTGGAATATGGCAGGCAATATGGATTCAGCAAACAAGATAAGTCAGGTGAAAAAATGGCTTTGACAACGAAAGACTCTGTGAAACAGTTGTCAGAGGAAGAAGTTCAGTGGGCGGCGGAGGAGAAGCGGATCAAAAGTCTGATGAACACAATGGCCGCCATGGCCAATCTAGAGGGCCAGCTGACAGCAAGCACAGTGGGGCATATTGTGGGACAACAGTCTGAAGAGATCAAACAGATCGCTTCTGAGTATGCTGAGAAACACACGGAGGCATCGGAGGACTCTTCAGAGTGGTATGGCCCACTTCACCAACACCTCAGAGCTGTTGCCTCTCTGAACAAACAGATCCAGCAGATGATTAACCAGCGTGCTGAGCTAAAAGCCCAGCATGCCGAAGTTAAGAAAGGCTGCGATGAAGCCAAGATGAAGCTGACTGAGGTCACCGAGCGGTCGGATAGACTGATGAATGAGGTGATGATTTTCGAGGACGTGGAACGTCAGGCTGACCACAACATGCTCGAGAAGCTGAGGTCTCTGGTCACATCGAATGAAAACTTGAAACTTCAAGAGCAGGAGTTTCGTACCCACTGTAAAGATGAGATGGTCCGCCTGCAGCAGAGTATTGAAAATTTAAGCGCAGCATCCGGAGTTGGTACAGAGGAGGAGAAGGAGAGAAACCAATTGATTGACAAACAGCATAATGCGGATAGAGAGAAGCTACAGAAGGTCCGTCTGCTTATGGCTAGGAGGAATCGTGACATTGCCGTTTTGCAGAGAAAGATCGACGAAGTGCCTTCCCGTGCAGAACTTGCACAGTACCAGAAGAGATTCATTGAGCTCTATTGCCAAGTTTCTGCAACGCACAAAGAGACCAAACAGTTCTTCACCTTGTATAATACATTGGATGACCAGAAAGTTTATCTCGAGAAGGAGGTTAATTTGCTGAATTCCATTCACGACAACTTCCAACAAGCCATGTCCTCTTCAGCCGCAAAGGAACAGTTCCTCAGACAGATGGAGCAGATCGTGGAGGGAATCGGACAGAGTCGTATCAAGATGGAGAAGAAAAAGCAGGAGAACAAAATGAGGAGAGATCAGCTGAACGACAAATACCTGGAGCTGCTCGACATCCAGAGGCTTTATTTCCAAACCGTCAAAGACTTTCAAGAGGAATGCCGAAAGAACGAAATGCTGCTGTCCAAGTTGAGAGCAAAAGGAGCACCTTAGTTATATTGCTGGAGGTAAACCAGGAGTTGATATTAGCGCGCACTGATGACCGTTAAATGTACATATTCTGAACAATGAACAAATCTGATGATGCTGTACAGATTCTGAACCGACTGACCGGGACAAGATCTGCGGTGGGCCACCTTCCTGGAGGCGTTTCTATGGATAATTCTGCATCGACCGACTGGACCCATCGAGTTTTGAGGAGGGTCCGCTTCTCCAAAGGAGTCTTTCTGCAGCGCTTCATCTTATTAAATCGCTACTCACACTATTCTAGTTAACATTGTGTAGCTTCAAATTATGCAGCCACGTCATCCTGTAAGAGGGATTCCCCCGTCTTCCCCATGGTTCTTTGTCACCTGGCTTGTGAAGCCTTGTGAGTTGTATGTATGCATATATAATGTAACTTCACTTGCCCCCCACCAGGCCCCCAATCGTGATATTGTTCTTGTAATATTCAAATCTATATACTGTTGGCTCAAAAAGTACCCAAAAATGATGTCACAGTTTCTCAAGGCTCAGGTAATTACCAATCACAATTATGATTCAGCAATCACGACTCACCTGTTTTCTGAATTTGATCATTTGACCTTCGCATGCCCGAATGTTCTTGGGATGGATTAAAATGGGTAGATTTTGCTATTTAATTCATATTCGACAAACACAATCAGAATACCGTTTTTTGACTAGTGGGGCTGCATCGAACATAATCTTGTAACAAAATCTTGTGACTTGACTTCCCCTTTAAAACCATACGACTATCTTAAAAGTGTGCAACTTTGTGTCTTTAAAACATTTAATTCCCCCACTTTTTCCCCAAGATGTGTTGTTTTATTCTCATTCTCATATTACAACATTTTCTAAAGAATTGGACATTTCTCGAAGATCATTTTTTTCTCTTGAGACTACACACCTATTAATCTTCAAATTTTCTCACAAAATATATTTTTGATCTGGAGAAAAAAAAATCTCAAAAATATGTAATTATTTTACTCTAAAATATGCTTTACTTTACACTCGTACTCCTGCAACTTGCTAAAAAAATATGACTTCTTGAAAATATGATACTTTGTTCTTATCATGTTTTTTAATAGAAAATATGCACTTCAAAAAAATATGACTCACGAAAATGCTGGGGGTTTTCCCGAAACCATAAAAAAAATTCTCCTCGAAAATAAAAGGTGTTTTTCCTCCCACGAAAATATGCCTGCCTTTATTCTTGGAATATTAAAATGCAACTTTTTTCTTGTAAACGTTTAAACCGTTTACGCTTATCGAGGACGTGTGGCGGGAAAATGACTGCAGTCATACACGTCCACGCTTCCGATCCGCTCCCCGCTGACAGCTGTCGTCCGTGTCTGGTTTTCGCGCCTCCCCTCCAGCCCGGAGACGACAAGCTCTAACCCGGCCGAACCCGAAGAAGGTTGGCGTCTGGCAGGAGGGAGCGCCGAGCGTGAGCGAGCGGGGCTACCCTGGCCGTGGCTGAGGCTGTGACAAGAGGGTTTGACGTTTTGACGACGCGAAACGAGCGAACCGCGCGGCGACGTGGCCACCGGGACTCCCACCCCCTCCAAGCCCGTCCACCCGCCTGTCATGACCGCGTCTGTGTGGGAGCCCAGCAGCCGAGCGATTCGCCATCAGCAGCGGTGGGCTAAATTTGCCGAGGAGGGGAAACGCATACAAGGTCTCGCTGTCTCGGTGGAGTATTATTAGCACCTCAGACGGCGCAACTGGCTCCCTCTCTGGTATGTCAAGTATTTTCCTGCTTCAAAAACGCGTAAATAAACCCGCACGAGCGACAGATCCGTGTGAAAGTGGAGGTTTGTCTTCGACCCCCCCCCCAGCCACCCCACGAATAACACCCCCCAC
>NW_017842053.1:145085-151294 GCF_001891065.2 Hippocampus comes
CGCAGAGGGCGTTTGTAAGGCTGTAATAAGCACATTCGACAACAGGATCTGGCCCCGAGCAGCACTCGGCAACGTGTTTGCCCTTTAAACTGCTCACGCAAAGGAGGAAGCGCTCGTGTTTGTGTTTAGAACAATTTATTCATGCTTATCTATGTTTGACTCGACGTTTTTGACACCATGTTGTGACAGGACATAAGTCAGGCGTGGCCAAATTGTCACTCCAGACAAGGTAAAAAAAAACAAAAAACATGTTTTGGATGTCTAACTCATTTTTTTTGTAAATCATTGTCAAAATACTCATTTTATTATTCTCCCTGGACCAGTGCTAAACACATCCGCCACATAGTTCTGAGGTTCAGCGTTCAAATCCGGGTGCCGGTCTTGCTATGGAGAGTTGCCATGTTCTCCCAGTGCTTGAGTGGGTTTTCTCTGGGTGTTGCGACTTTGTCCCACATTCCAAAAACACGCATGTTAGGTTCACTGAAGAAACCCCAGGTAAGGGCCTCAGATAATTGCTTGTGCTTGCCTCATGGCAAGTCTGGATCTGATTATTCTCCCCATATTTTTGACATTCTACTCCTTCCGCTATTCTCAATGGATTCAAACATCCAAATTCAGTAGTGCCTAGACTGAGGTGTTTAATTCATTCAGTGACCACGCTCGTAACCGGTAGTGTCGTGATGCATGGAATAAGTCATTTGCTCCAGAACATATGCAAGAGATGTTTTACAATGCTGTGAAAAATGCAAACACTGGGGCAGTTTTTCTGAAGCCAATTATATTTTATGATAGTTTTTTTTTTTTTTTTTTTTTTTTTTGCTCGCAGCCAGCAATACGTTCAAAAGATTTTTGCTCAGTCCTTTTGTGACACTTCCAAGATTGAGACGTGTGAATGAGACACAGATTTGAAAACATGAAATTGAATGAGGCTTGGCTCTTGGATGTTTCTTTGTGTTTTTATTACCCCGGTAACCTGTTCATGTTTGTCTTCATAGGTCATGTACCACCAGCTTCCACAGCCAAATCAATAAAATAGAGGTAGATTTTAGACAGAATCTTAATTCGAATCTGGCTCCCATGCTGGCTGTAAAAAAACTTCCCCTGATTATCGTCAGCCATGCCAGCCACCACCAAATCCGCCAGGAGACAAACCCCCGCTCAGAGAAAAAATGGCCAAAAAGTCGCCGGCACCAAACGGCAAACCAGCAACTCAAATAAAGGCAGGGGACGAGTATCGGAGCGCCTCCAGAAGGTCACGACTGCCCCCACTAGGAGTGCCAAACCTCAGCCTCGGTCGGGCCGCAGCCCCAGAGGAAGAAGGTTAGGTAGCCGGTCCTCAGGTCAGGGGAGTGTATCCCCCGGTAGAGTTAACCATGCCCTAAGTTTAACAGGATCCACGAGGCTTAGAGGGTTGAGCAAGTTGCCTGACCACTACAGCGAGTTAGATGCCACCCTCTGGCGGAGAAAATCCCTGCGGGGGGCGCAGCTGTCAACTGATTCCTTCTTGCCACCCAAACCGTGCAGGGGCACGAGGAAGACCAGGGGAGGTGCTAACTCCAGAAACCAGCCGTCAAAGACCAGCAATAACCCGACGGCCGAGGAGGACCTCGAGAAAGCAGACCCCGAAGAACCTTTGCCGGTTTCTTTGAAAACGGATTTTCAAGGCCCTGCTTGTGTCAAAGGTGCTAAAGAGGGCAGCCCCCTCAAGGCGGACTCGCCGCCGTGCAATGACACCCTGGAGGACTGTGTGCCGCGAGACAACCACACGAGCATAATCGGTGAGGCTGTGACCGAGGTCCCTTCCAATGAAGACCTCCAACCCAACCTCCGTGACGACGCCCGTCAAGCGAGCCCCGGCGAATCAGCTGCTACGAGGATCCCCTCTCCTGTTTCTCAAGGACCGCAAACGTCATCTTTCACAGGAACCAAACTCAGTCGTGTCAAAGACGACGTCGATGTGGTCTTGAGAGAGACCGAAAACGCGGTCGACTCGGAGATAAATTCGGGCATACTGGCGGAGAAAACCTCTGACAGTTTGGATGAGGTCAAGCAAACGACGGCGGACGTTGCCGAGGAGCTGGCTGATGGTGAGGGACGACCAAAACAGAGCAATCCTGCTGAGTCCCTCCTCAGTATTTCAGTTCTATCGCAACCTCCGGATAGACCTCAGTCCGTCGAGGGACTGCCAGAACAGTCGCTTGACAAGGTGCTAACTCTCCCAAACGCAGCTACCTCAAATCCCACCAAAGCCCCCGACGCTTCCGAGTCATCCCAACTCGAGGTTCTAAGGGAGGACGGGACAGACATGCAATCGATTCTTCAAGGTGCTAAACCTCCGGTCCCAAGTTCCTCAGCTGTACCAGAGACCTCGATGTCACAACATACCATCCCTGTAGCAAGGAATTTCCCAGTTATCATCCGGAGTGACTCTCTGAAATCAAGAGGCTTCTGGGAGCGACTGCAAAGTCTGGAGAACCCTCCTCTTCCCGCACCGCAAGCCAAAGATAGGAAGCCCCCTCCAGAACTGCCGGACAACCGGAATCACGTTGAGACTCCAGCCGAGTGTCAACCGGTCCTTCACGAGGATCGGGTTGGAGTCGTCGCCGTGCCCGAACTAGACCCGCCGCCAAAGATCGCGACCCCTTCTCTGGACGGCAGTTCGGCTTTCTCCTGCAGTTCTGAGAGTACGCGCTCCTCCTTCTCTTTGGAAACCGAGTCGGAGTCGGGCTACGGCGAATCCTCTGTTCCGTCAATATCCAATAAGCAACAGCAACGCAAGGAGAGGCGAAAGCGGAGCAGGTGCGGGAAGTGCGAGCCGTGCCTGAGGACCATCAGCTGCGGCCGGTGCAGCTGCTGCCTCAACCGCAGCACCGGCCATCAGATCTGTAAGCTGAGGAAATGCGTGGAACTGAAGAGGAGGAGGACGTCCAAGCCGCTCGTTCTCCCTGCCATACAGGTCAGTCTTTATTTATTTATGTTTTTTTAAAATCCGGTCCGGAGTTGCCCTGAGCAAAAATGGAATGTTTTTTTCTGGTACACTGAGGTACTCGCGATGCGGTGCAACCTCCCTGCAAAATATCTGAGTGGGGGTGAACGGGGCGTGGAGAATACACATCCCATGTGAATGCATGTGTGACTAAATTGAGTGTGCTGGATGATGCCTTCTTTGTTTTCATGACCGGCAGCCGCTCAGCACGTGGTTGGAGTAATGCGCCTGTTATGCGTGTGTTAGTGTGCGTTTGAGACCGCAACTATGAACACCCGGTTTTGCTTCTGTCTGGAATTTTTAAATATGGTGCCATCATTTCTCGTTGTTTTGATGAAACTAGAGGGTAGCGCCGTGCCCTAGCGCCTCGTGTTTAGCACGACCGTCTCATAGTCGGGTGGTTCTGGGTTCAGATCTTGGCTCTGAGGGGTTTGTGAGGGTTTCCTCCCACATTCCAAAGACATGGATGTTAAATTCATCGAAGACTCGAAAACTGTCCTGTTTGAATGTAAGTGTCAATGTTTTTTTTTTTTTCTGCATGTTCACTGTGATTGGCTGGCGACCTGTCCAGGGTTACCCTGCTTATCACCCAGTCAGGTGAATAGGTTCCAGCTCACCTGGTAGTCTAATGAAGATACACGGTAATGAAAATGAATGGACAGATAGCCCAACGCGATGTAAGAAACAATTAGCTTTTTATGGTTTTCTGAGGGCCACTGAATACGGGGCTACAGTGCAAGAATGCCAGAAATGACATTTGAACCCAGAACCTCAGAACTATATATCAGACCTGCTAACCAATAACCACTGCGCTGACCTTCTCTTATTTATGCGCCTCATTATCTTTATATTTCCAAAGGCGCGCATTTAATTCGTTGCGCACCCTCCAAACACAACACGGAGGTTAAACCTTAACGTCGCTTTGTGTTCCATCATGTGTCACCGAGCAGCTGTTTGCTAATGAGGCTAATGGGTCAAAATTGTATTATGCGCTAACTTGTCCGGGGACTACTCTCCCTACCTTGGGGCCAGCCGGCATTGTGCCAAGTTATTATGACACGCGGCGAGTTGTGGCCCTGGCAGAAATGTCCTTATTCATTGGTATGGATTCTCTGAGCCACAGCGTATACCATGTGCGTCGCACAATGGTGTCCATGCGGCTGGGGGGAGGGAGAAAACTGAGAGCGAGTGTCCATGTGGTTCTGTGTGTGTGTGTGTGTGTGTGTGTGTGTGTGTGTGTGTATGCGCGTGAGTGCATTGACTGAGTCGCCCTCCCTGTCAGAGGCATTGGCAGAGTAGGAGTGACTGTTATATAACACCTGCAGAATCACTCAGTGGAGACCTTTGTGTGCCATTGCTGAGCATAGGCGGCGACACGGAGGCAAGAGTCTGCAAACGTATTATTAGGAGCGTCCCAAATGTGGGTCAGTGTGGGCTTGTGTGGCTTTAAGGTTCACCGGGGTTTGTTTATCTACATACACGCACGCACGCACGCATGCACGCACGCACCCATGCATGCCGGCCGACAGAATGTAAACTCCTTGTCAGAATTCCTCTCATTCATAGCGAACCGGGTCCTCTATTCGGCTGAACTGACATGACATTGGCGCTCATCTGTGACGTTGTAATACATTTTCTTCAGGAAATAATGGAAACAGAATCATCGAAGATACTATTTATTGTACTGGTAATGCAGTGCCTAAAGGATTTCTAGTTACATTTTAACCATCTTAACTGTCAAGTGTCGCTGAGTTGAAGCCTAAACCGGAGAACCCCCGAGAAAACTCACGCTAGCATGGGGCAGAACATGCCGGAAACTGAGGTTCAAAAACCAAACCTGCGAACTGTGATGCAGATGCGCGAACCGCTATTCCACTGTTCGGCCTAAATACTATAGAGCACAGTGAACCCCGGAATTCAAATCGATGCCCCGCTAAAATGATTTTGTAATTGCATATAGATGCCACAAGGTGGCGGCAAAGCACTTCAAACGAAGCGGCTAATAAAGCGCCAACACCTTGCATCTCGCATGCACACAATCATGAATCCATGTTACATAAACAACTATATTCGGTTGATGTATTAATTGTCGCAAACAAACATGAGGCTCATCAGTAGCATTAGCTCACATTGGGCCTCAATAATACCTTACCACAAACAGACGTGACACCCTGCTGTCTTAAAAACAAAAGGCCGAAAGTTGGGGCACTTTGTAAGTCAAGGCACTGCCGTATCACATAAACATAACGTGAAACTGATATTTTCATTTACGGCTTGTACGGGTGCCCAACGAGTCGAGGTGACGGCGAGACTGCAACCGCGTATAGCGTGTGCGAATATGTAGCAATACTGTGTGTCGGGATACACTCGGTGGCCAGTCTTGCTGATCAAGCTCACACACCCTTCCTGACAAACGTCTCTTCCACAGGATTGTGAAAAAAGGGCAGAGGCCAAGTGGAGCAGCTCATGTAGCGGCTTGCCTGTAACTGTTCCTGTTTTCCCCAGCACAGCGAGCGCCGACGCCCGCTGTGGGTTGTTTTTGGTCACATATAATAATAATAATAATAATAATCATCATCATCATAATACCAGTAGATGGCTGCTTGGAATGGGCTGAAAATACTCTCGGAATAATTTGGCCAACAAGAGGCTTCTCTGGTTTGTGTGAGCAGTGTTGTTGCGGAGGTTTCCCCTTTTTTAAAAAAGGTCTGGTTTCACTCAGGCTTGCTTGATGGCTCCCTCGTGGCTTCGCCTTAGGTTGTGCAGTCGAGAGAAGGCTGGGCCCTGGCCCTCAAGGCACACACACACACACACACACACACACACACACACACACACACACACGTGCACATTAGCACCACATGCTATAAAATTTGGCTGAAACACTGACAACGTGTGTGTGCGTGTTTCGCTAATGCACACCCATCCTTCCTTCGGTCCTTCCTTCCGTCCTTCCTACTTTCTTTCCTTCCCTGCATCCCTGGCAATAGAACCAGACTCTCCAGCTAAGAGACGCTTCTTTTGACACATATACTGTAGATGCTAAACAGCCCTGGCCCAATGGAAACAGTCTGTTCTTTTTGTGTGTGTGTTCTGTGTGTGTGTGTTCAATTTTTTTTAAAGGTATTAAAGGAAAAACACAAACTGTAACTTAAAAAAAAAAGAAAAGAAGAAAATAAAAAGGTGTTCAGGACTATTTTTTTTTGGGGGGGGGGGGCTTTTT
>NW_017842053.1:151479-161258 GCF_001891065.2 Hippocampus comes
CAAAACGCCCCCCCCCCCCCCCCCTTCAGTGAAGCAGTCCTTCCATGAGGCAGACCAGTGATCGGGCGGTTAGCGTGTCTGCCTCGCAGAGCTGAGATTTGGAGGTTCAGTTTTTGGCTCCGAACTTCCTGCGTTGAGATCATCTGTTTTGGGTTAGGGTTAGCATTTATGCTATGTGCTTTGAAGCCTCTAATTTGTCCCAAAGTGTGAATGTGAGTGTGAATGGTTGTTTGGCGACACCGTTTGCTTTCTGTGATTGACTGGCGTCCACGGCGTACACCGCCTCTCGCCCACAGTCGCCTGGGATAGAGCTCACGTGTCAACCGAATGAGGATCGATTTTATCGTAAATTGATATATGCTAGTCCTAACATATCCTTGTCCCTCTTGTTTTTAATGCCTGACCGAGAGTTTATATCAGTAATATTTCCCTCTCAGGCAAGGCGATACACATGGCGATCATCTGTTTGGAACCAAGAGGGAAATGACCTATTTTGAAATATTTCCAAGCGCTTCAGTCATCCAAAGGCGACTTGTTGGTTTTGTGCATAAATCAAACATCAGAAAACTTTCTGGACAGGCAACATTCTTGGAATCGCTGTGCAACAAAACTAAAATTGAGTGAAAACTACTCACCGTTTGATGGCAAGCAATGCACGATGACCCGGGCATGTATTGTGTAAGGAAGTGGAAATAGGGGTGGCGCACGAACGATTTTAACAATTCTCAATCCTTGCATGCCATTCGTATTAAATTTAACATGTTTGTAAATGTCATTTTTACACCCAGAAATTTGATAACTTCGGACCCACCATAAATCAACTAAACATGGCCGAAAGTGACTGAAGTGAAAAAAAAAATGACGGTCTTCGATTCGTTGCCGCACACAAAACAGTTCAGCACTGCGCGTCGATCAACACACTGACTGAAAATTTGTGACATTTTATCTGGTTTTAAGGCTCCACATGAAATATACTCGACTGTATTCTTTTTTTTTTACATTTTTTTTATTGAACCATAAAAACATGGCATGAAAGTAAAGGCCGCAAAGAAGCGGAAACGGACACGAGGATAAAGCTATTGGCGAGTGCGCCGTTCACTGTGGCTGCAACTCTTTATTTCAGAGATTCTGCGCTTTGCTTTATAGCCAACACACACTCACACACAAACCCACGTGTGTAAGTATAAGTATTTATGGGTTTCGCTCATGCGTAACCCTTTCATGCACCCTGTAACCTGATAACATGATAAGCTGTCCACTGTTGTAACCGCTGTCCCGGAAAGGGTTAAAACCCACAAAAGTATTTTGCGAGACACACTGTTGGTCTACGTTGCTTGGCATGCCGTGGGCCCGAAGTGCCGCAAAATACACAAAAACGCAAATATTTCAAAAATGTCATTCTCGTGTACAGGTGCAGTTAGTACAGACAGTTCTCGGAACTGTTTCAAGATCCCCTTTGAATACTGCTGCCACTGTGCTCTTAAAAAAAAAAAAAATGCATTTATGGCAAGCGCAATTTCAACCATTTTCTTTGAGGTAACACACACTGGTAAATGTAAAATTTATTTCAGTAGAAAAAAGTTAGAATCAAAGTATGTTTTTTTTTTTTTATTCCTCCTGCCAACTCATTAATCTCTCACACGTCATCCGATCCCACTTTTTTTTTTTTTAATTTCTTTTTTATTGCTGCGGTGGTGCGTTCGCCAGAGGAGTAGTAACCCAGCTGAGATAACACGTGCATCAGGAAAACACTTGCACATCCTCCAGCGAGAGAGAGAGAGAGAGAGAGAGAGAGAGAGAGAGAGAGAGAGAGAGAGAGAGAGAGAGAGAACTTTTGAGGGAGGTGCAATCGTAACAGCGTTTGCTTTCAGGCTATTCCATATCATGAAAGCCGCGCCTGTGAGTGCATGTATGGAAAGCTGTTCAAGCATTTTGCAACCTCCTCGGTGTTCATTTTTTTGACGAGTACCCTCTTTGTCGTCACGGGTCAGACACTGTCTTACATTTTCTCATTCCTGCCCTCCACAACTGTATGACATTTTTGTGCTATCAAATAAATACTTCTTACGGCTGGCCGTAAAGCCGTTTGAGTGTCGATTCACCACGAGCGGATTTTCATTCATAATCCTGCACGCTCAAAATATATCAAATAAAGACTGAAATGACTTTCCATGAAGCTGTTTAGGAATTTATTTGATATCCTTGACATCCAGCTGAAGTCTATGTACTAGTATACGCTCCCCCCACCACCACCACCACCACTGTGTGACATTTTTGCACACTAGTAGAACAATTTTGGCATACTAGTAGGACAACTACATTTTACTCGTGTGGTAAAACTGCACTAGCTATCGCTCGCTAATTCATTGTGATGTTCTTTAGAAGATTCTAGCAGTTAACATCTGATTCGGGCTGCCACGAACAATTACTTTCATGTTTGATTCATCTATCTGTTATTTTGTCGATTAATCGATGAATTTTATTTTTAATTAAAAATATATATATATCCATCCTGATATAAAATTGCCGTTATTTCAAATTGTCATGAATTCACTAAGATTCAGTTACTAGTTTGGTCCACAACATGTCAGAAAATAAAATAGGAAACGTTGTTTTCCAAAGGAAAAGGTTTGCAAATGTTTTGATTCAACACAAATGTGTCTGCGTTTATGGAGGACGACCAATATCGGAACATATTTACTGGTGAGAGCCTGTTTTGAACAATTCTAAATTGAACAAGCTCTCTAGATGATTCATCGATTAATCGAAATAATATTTGATTAATTTGCTCATGAATTAGTGGTCGAATAATCGATTAATCATTGCGCCCCCCCAATGCTGATCATAAATGCCAACTGGTGCCCGATCCTACCTCACTTGTAACATTTTATCATCCTGCTAGTGTCGACCAAGAGCCCGTTAGTACAAAGACCTTAAACTGGGTATCAAATAAATGTTCAAACGGCTTTTCCATATCCTCATGTTTTTCGTGCGTAAACATTTGAACGTGGGGGTTCCCGTACACGGCTTGTACTTAAGGCCCTCGTGCAGCAGCCCCCCACCCTCTATTGTTTCCAAAATGGGACCCTCCTTAATGTAAAGCAAGAGTGATTTGTTCCAAGCAGACGCTCCTGTCAGAACGCTTCCCCCCACTCCGTGCCTTCGGAGGTCTTGAGCGCCGACGGTTGCCACGGCGACCTCATTGTCTGCCGCCCACCTTTGACCCGCCTGCCTACTCTGACAGAGTATTCTCAGGGTCATAATGAGGCTTAGCCAGAGATAACCGGTGGACACGCACCGCCGCCGCTGTTTAAGGCTCTTGAACTCAGTAACCTGCATCCAGGTAATTAGGCTAAACTATAATCTGGAGAAAATCAACTCAGAGTTTTAAAAAGCTAAAGAAAATTGGATCTGTGTTGTATTAAAAAGGTAAAAGCAAATGGTTTTATAAAGTGTAATTACCGGAGGCACAGTAATTAACTATTAACTATTCGTGTGTTGCGTCTTTAGGAGGCGTGGCCTACTGAGTGACATCACTCTAACGTGAGCGTCTTTTGTTCCACATAAATGGACCACAAAAACAAATTGCGGTTACCGACCCTTTTGCCACGCACCAAGCGATTGAGTACCGCATGCAAATTCTGTCATGGCGTCAGCGTGGAATATTTTCATAATGGATGATTCGTTTGATGATGACATTTGATTTTGCAATACCACACTAAAGGGATGGGTGTTGTACTCACCAACATTTTTGAAATTGATTCAATTACTGATACGGACATTGTTTTCCGAAGTACAAGCAGATGTTTGCAAAATGTCTTATTTTGAGTATACACAAAAGATTAGCAGTCTGCGAAATCAGAGATGAGTTACTGCCAAGAGGCTGAAATCAGAGGATTTGGACGATTTTCAGTTAAATAATGGCTCTGAACGATTACTCGATGATTGAAATAGTTGTCGATTAATTAATTAATTTCGACACATCTAAACTGGTATTTATGGAACGGGACAAACACCTAAACATACAAAATGACAACACATGCACGAAGCTGCTGTAGGCCACAATTTACGCCCAGATGCTCACGCAGACTAACCAGCCAAACAAACTCCAGCTTCTGATGTTATCCAACTCACAAATTTATTCACAGATTCTCTACAAAACAGTGCCATTTTTTAACATTTATTTCAAAAATACATGTTGTTTTGCACGAGCTAGAATTGACTCGTGGCATTTTAATCCATTTCAAATGGATGTGATATACTTGTAAATGAGGTTACAAGCCTGGTCGTGAATGAAACTCTGAAGTCAAGTCACCACTGCATGTCATCTCTACCCCCCACCCCCCCTTCCTCTCCACATCCGTGTGTGGGTGCTTTCTCAATCAGCTGAAGGAGGCACATGTGCCCCAATCAGACAGAAGGTGATCCCGCGTGGCGCGTTCAAGTGTCGGCAACGTTTCCACGGAGGCGACCCGCTATGCGTCCACCTCAGAGGGTTCCTTACAGTTTCTTTTCAAACCCGGTCCAAGCCAATTAGCTGGAAATTAGCCCCGTGAGGTAGACAGATGCAAGTAACAGCCGCAATGCTCGGTCAGTCACCACAGAAAAGAGCAGATGAAGAGGAAATGTCTGTTTCATGAGAATGAGGCTCTTAGTTGTTCTGCCAGAGCCCAGCAAACATGATGTGCAGATGCACTGCTAAACGTGCACCACGTTTAAAGGCGACCGAAGACGGTCTCATGATGGTCGCTCCGATGCAGCCAAAGCCGTCAACACGAAATGCAAATTTTCTTTCTTCACTAATAAGAGAATCTATCAACAAGAACAACATAGACAGATATGGAACAAGCTTCCTGGTTTCTCTCTTTTTTTCTTTTTTTTTTTTCTTTCTTTTTTCCTTTCCTCTTTTTTTTCCTCATGCTATAACCCGACTGTGGCTCTCCTTTCCTACAGTTACTAAGTATACTGTAAAAAAAAAAAAAAAAAAAAAAAACACCAAATGAATAAAGATCACAAAGAAAAAATCAAGAACACTGCGTTAGCACAATAATAAATCAAGAATCTCTTGTACAATTGAATGCAATTTTCAGTGGTTATCCTCCACTTTTATGGTGTATTCCTGCTTTAAATACATGTGCGCACACGTGCTGACTCACCACAACACAAACGCCAAAAGCCTTTTTCCACTCTCCTCGTGAGCAGCCACAAGGTCCCCGGGGGCCGGGGAGGGGGATCTTGGGGGAGTTGCTTGCCTGCATAG
This sequence comes from Hippocampus comes, assembly GCF_001891065.2. Classification (NCBI taxonomy): domain Eukaryota; kingdom Metazoa; phylum Chordata; class Actinopteri; order Syngnathiformes; family Syngnathidae; genus Hippocampus; species Hippocampus comes. Next base: position 156,740 of record NW_017842053.1, read on the forward strand.
TTTGCGCCAGTGTGTGTGTGGTTTTTTTTTTTTTTTTTTTTTTTTGTGTGTTTGTGGGTCAATGCGTACGTTTGCGTAAACTGAACTCGCGCTCACCTTTTCCGCGTCCTTCACAAGGAGGAGGTTGAGATGATTTGCAGTCATTTCCATTTTTAGCTGAAGGAATTCCAAACACTCAACAGTTCACACCTAATCATCTATCTATCTATCTATCTAGCTAGCTAGCTAGCCGGCTAGCTAGCTAACACAAACATTGTCAGGAAAATCTCATGAGCAAAAAATTACAGGACAGCAAAAGCTAGCTAGCTAGTTAGCTAGCTAGCTAGTTTCCTAGCTAAAAACCTAGCTAGCTAACTAGCTAGCTAGCTTTCTAGCTAGTTAGCTAGCTAGCTAGTTTCCTAGCTAACTAACTAGCTAGTTTCCTTTTGCTGTCCTGTAATTTTTTTGCTCATGAGATTTTCCTGACAATGTTTGTTTTCAAGGCACTTAAATTGCAATCGCAGTCTTGAAGAAAAAAATGTTTTCAAGCTGGTGTTGAATTGAAACTGCAAAACAATAAAAGAGCCCCACTGCCCGTTTGCACCTTACAGTACACGCTTTGCAACACTTTGCGTTTCACTCTTTCATGCTCCTCCTTGCCTCCATCCCAAAATACGCCTTAACTGTAACCCGTATTCCACCGCACCCTTCATTTTCGGCTTTGAAACTCACCACATGTTTTTCTCTTTAACAAGCAGCCTGGCTCTTGTTAGGAAGAAGTAGTTTGGACATTAATCACCTTCAAATGCACTACATGCGAGCAGGCTCGACAGCACAGGCTCGAACTGTCTCGAAACATCTGGCAAAAGGCCGTACCCCACTGGAGCCCGGCCCAGCCAAACGCAATCGTGGCCAACAGTTGTCATTAATGCCGCGGCTAATGTAAATGTGCTTCTCATTGGCCAGCGAGTGGTGACAACCGCAAGCAAACAGGAAAGCACACACTTCAGCGACAACATGAAAAAGACTAAAAATAATCTGTGTTAATCGAGCAAACACTTCCATTGAGCAAACCAAAGCAAGGCTGGTGGTGAAAGTTTATTTTTGACTTGAAAGTTGGACTTTTTTTTTTTGTCACCCAAGATGAAGCATTAGATTGATACCACTGAGCTTGTTTTTAATTTAGATCAGTAGCTTCCTTTCTCCGGCCATTAAAATATTAATCAATAATGCTTAAGCCTGTTTTCAAATTGATGCTGAGAGATCTCCGCACATAATTATTTTTGAAGGAAAAAAAAAAACGATGCACGAAATGAATTAAGCAACATTTTAGACGTAGGCAATATAATATTAAAGACAATAAATCACTCTTAGCAGCTTTTGACAGTTGGAGAAAGTCTTCCCCCCCAAAAATAAGTCTTCAAGATCTGCATTGCCACTCCCAGTTGATGTTTACTGTCCAGCTAAACATAAAACAAAGGCAAGTTGTACATGTTGTGTATATAAAACAACCCCATAGAGCTTTGCTTTCGAGAAGACATTTTAGCTTCATGCTAACAAACATCGGTGTCACGTTACTTGCAAATAATGGCAGATATCGCTGCGGCTTAATGGGGAGTTTTGACCAGCTCCATGTTAACCCATACGAATATATTTTGCTGCCAGTGGTTACCAAGGTTACCAGAATGAGCGGCACAATGTTCATTGACCTGAAGCAAAAGTGTTACAAAAAATGTTTAACTGTGCAATATTATAGAGTGCTAAGTTTTGCTGTTTTATTGGGAGGACTGTAATGGATTATCGGTCATGTAATTTCCATTCATTTCAATAGGAAAGAGAATATTACCAAATTTTACGCTATGCTCATATCGCAATAATGTTGTTGCAAATTCAAGAGGGACTACAGTACTATGATCTAGGAAGTGAATGATTTTCTCTGTCGCAAAGTACTTGTATTCCACATTCTGGCGTTGGCAGTCAGGAATCTATGTCTTCCTCCACCTCTTGTTGTTTGTCTTGGTGTGTATGTAGTTAGTAGTTTTTCCTGCCATTGTCAAACCTGTTTGACAAGCTGTGACAGTTGCCAGGTTCATCGCAGCTCATCTATAACTGACACGATACAGCAGGAATTTTATTTTTTTGTATTGAGATATGATACAGTCAGAACACGCTGGGCTGGATTTACGCTGCGTGATTCGAAATTTGAGCTCAAAACTCACTTTTTTGCGGGGCGGGGGGTTTGCTCTCTAGTGGCGCAAGTAGGAGTTGCGATTTTATCTGTACGGCTCTTCACAACATCCTCTCGATTCATCTGCAGGTTGTGTTCATTTAGTTCTTGGGGGATGGAAATCGGACTAAAACAGAACCTTGTCTTGTGGCACAACCCCAAACACACATTTTTCACTTTGTTCCAATTCAGGTCTGAGGTAGTCACTCACGTTCTGCCATCTGGAAGTATCCTGGCGCCTGCTGTTTACGAAATTTGATGAAATGGGCAATAATGTTCTTATTAAGAACTTGGGCTGTTTCCTCTGCCAAGCGCAACACAGCGCAATCATTTCCTCTGTGTGTATGTGTGTGTATGTGTGTGTGTGTGTGCATGTTTGTGTGTGTGTTGCATATTGTTTGCCTCCTCTATGAAACGCTCAGCTGAGGTGGCCTCACTGAAGTGTTACACACAACCACATTCTGGAACTCCTCTCATGTTGTCCTGATATGACCCAGACGTCTCTTACCTCATGGATGCTGTTATACTCGCTCACATCTTTTTTTTTTTTTTCTTTATCTCGTGCTCTCTCACTCCTTGTTCGTCTTGGTGTTTCAAAACCGTCAGCATCCTCTCGCTCAAATCGTCGGCGGCAATGGTATAGAACAGCGTGTAACCGGTCATAAAAGGGACACACAATAGCACTTGGTATCATAGATCACATGTCTTCAGTCAGGGGAAGTTGTTTTCGGTGGGGTGGGGGGGGGGGTTGTGTCAGAGTCATGTGAGAGCAAGGAATGCGCTGTGTAAAAAAGCCTTCAGACATCACTTTTTGATAATGATTCCATCTTCAAAGTAGCGATGGTCATCATAATTGATTAATCAAGTCTTTTATGGCCTCAGAATTAGGTCGAAATTTCCAGAGATCCTGTCATGCTCCGAATTAGCCACATCACAGCCGTAACGGAAGATTCGGCAATAAGCAGCCTTTGTTTTAATACATGCAAACACGTAAAAGCGAAATATTGCCTCTACGGTTTGTGCATCCTTACAGCGACACGGCGTCCCGCAATTTGTACCCGAGCTCAAATTTAGGTGCTCATCCTTTCACTTCAACACAGTTCCTTGGCACCGAGATGCCACAAAATGATGTCAAAACACTACTTTTTGTTAGTCAAAGGCATTAGCCTGTCTCATCGAAGCTCCTCCCCTAATGTTAACATAGTTTCTCGGTATCAAATTGCCGTAAGATGAGGTCAAAACACTTTTCTATTCGACAGGGATGAGGTGTGGTTTGTTCTAATACAAGCAAGATGGTGGCCAAGCACTATTTCTATTTGAGACAGGCCTATAGCCTGTCAAATAGAAGCTCCTTCCCTCAATTCAACGTAGTTCCTTGGCACCAAGATGTCACAGAATGGTGCCCAAGCATTATTTTTATTTGAGACAATATAATAGAAGCTCACCCCTAACTTTAACATATATGTTTTTTTACTTTTCTATTAGAAGGGGCTTGAGTCTACGCCTCCCTTCATTTCATTTTCTTTGGACGAAGATGCCATAAGATGGTGCTAAAGAACTAATTTGGTCTCTGAGCTCTGGTGTCATCTTGTTGGATCGCAGGGCGTTCCAGAATAAGAGCGGCTGGCCAGATAGGTTCCCAAAAAAGTCAGTGACCAGATGAATTTGGCAGTAGCGAATCTCAAGTCGGCATGGTAATATTGGGATTTCTCAGACAATCGAGCAAGGAAAATTGGTTAAATTCTCATGCCCGATCTCTGCAAATGTGCTCAGCTCAGCTTCAGTTGTTTCACTAACACCGGGCGGCGCCTCAGGGGTTAATGTCTCCCAGTCACAGAGTTGTTGTCCTCAGAGCCAGATCCAGTGTGCGCGCACCGTCCATTCCACAGCTTGCCACCGATCCCTGCGCATAGTGCTGGAGTAAAAAGCCCACATAGGGGATCCTTTGTTTAAGAGAGTCTAGGCATGGAAGATAATTTACAAACCGCGAAGGTCCTCACGCCATTGGCTGATGAGCCCCTGTCTACCCCTTTGCGAAAGGCATCTCAAATGTGTGTGTATGTGTGTGTGTGTGTGTGTGTGTGTGTGTGTCTGTGTTTGTGTATGTGTGCTTGTGTGTCTGTCTACATGTGTGTGTAACCTTCAGCTGTGGCAGCGTCTGGCTACGGCCGACCACAGTCACCCTCGTCATGACAGCCAGGAGCTTGCCCTGCGCTCGGTTAGTGTAGCCTGTCCTTTTGAGGCAAAGCAAGATGGCCACCAATACCTTTTAGTGTGTGAGGGGAAAGGGGGGCTAAGGTGGGGGGGGGGGGA
>NW_017842053.1:161297-210637 GCF_001891065.2 Hippocampus comes
CCAGGAGAGAAAAGGAAAAAAAAAAAAAAAAAAAAAAGGCTGGTTGAGTGTGTGACTTAGTGGTCAATAGTCTAGCTGCAGTTGAGCTCATCCCTTGGATTTAGCTGATTGGAGTGCTTTATTTGGAAGCTGGTTTTCAGTCTGGCTGAGGACCTTGAGGGTGTTGGGGCTTGTCATTTCCAGGTGGGTTTAAAAGGACTTCACGCCGACGACGCTTTGTCTTGGGACCATTTTCTTGTCCCGCGTCATTTTGCGTTACTTTCAAGAGACGCTTATTCGAGAGGCGTACTCGTGCACCTGCTGTTTTTCTGGCAAGCTCAGCATGTTTTGTAATCCTAACTGGTCATTTGTCGGGCTACACGTCGGATAACAGTATTCATCCCCACCCGCCTTCTCACCCACGCGGTCTCTGGTACTTTAAAGTTTCAACATCGTGGTGGTGTTTTTTTTTTTTTTTCTTTATCACCGAGGCAGGAAATGCACTCAAGTGAATGAAGAAAAAGTCTCACGTGTGCAGAAAAGAGAAACCGCTACAACTTCCACTCTCAGCCAGGAAAGGTGGTAGGGGGGGCGGGGGAACACGCTTTCTTTAGCGTAGCATAAATTTAACCTCTCACACGACGTGATGCGTGTTTGTTTGCGAGCCCAAGTCGAGAAACACTCCAAACCTCCCTGGAGACACGTCGCCCGGAGAGAGAGGTTTGTGAGGATTCAAGCGTCTGTGACACCACTGTTGCTAGGGTTCCTCTCTCAGCGTGCATAAAGATTTCAATCCCAACTGCTCAAGTGTTTTGTCAACCCTTAAACGCTTCGACAAGCAGAGGAGTTTTCCAAGGGGCAGCCAATGGAGACATTTGTTCCCATGTAAAAACATCACACTCAGAAGGAAAACCTTTTGAGCATTTCTATCATATCGTTGATATCCAGCTTAGGCTCTATGGACCTTAAAATGGATATCAAGGATACTGTCATTTATTTGATATCTTTGATATCTAGCATGAGGTTCAAGTATCAGTACACTCTTTGTCCCCCTTCGTAAAACAATTTTGCACACTTGCAGAATGACTTGTAGCACACTTTTGACCGACTAGTACATTGAGATGTAATAATATCCAAACATTAAAATAGGATATTATCAGGATATGAACCTCACAATATGATCATTATCATGATATTGTGGGTAGGTTGGCGATATAAAAAAGGGTCACCATGACTGTATAAAAACTCACGATATTGTTAAAAAAAAAAAGATCATGATGACGAAATAGTCATACTAGTGTGCCACATTGTCTTACTGGAGCAGACAAAGAACATACGAGTGTATGACCTAAAACTAATATTCAGGGTATCGAATAAATGTTAAAAATAAGGTTAGTAGTGTGCAGATTTCAGAAATGCCATACAATAATGAAAGGCAGGAGTGGAAGAGGATTACGAATAAGATATACTCATTCTACTATTGTGCCCAGTTCGTTCTACTCGCGAGGACAAAGAGCATATGAGGACATGGACCTTAAACCGGTTATCAATGATATCAAACGGCCTCATCACCTTGCATGTGACTGTAGGCGACCCGAGACAGACACAAAGGCAGCATCCAGAACCCCCCACACCCCCTCCCACCCCACCCCACCCCGCTCCCCAGAGAGACCTGCTGGTTAAATGTGGTCACATGAAAATGCATTTATAACCCACAATAAGGAAAACATTTTTTTTTTTCATCGCAAGGCCAAATGGAGAAGAATTTAAAGCACAGGCTTCATTTTCATGTGAGCTTTGAATATCGAACACAAAGATGCACAGCATACAGAGAGACAAACGCGTGCGACTGGTGCAGCGTTGGAAGACGGCCAGCAGTGCTTTGTCATTGAAAGCAGTTTTTTGTGACAAGCAGAATCCCCCCCCCCCACGCTCCCGCCCTCCCCTCACTACCCCTCCCTTAAACTAAGCACCATCCTCCCTGTGTGTTGCCCATCTTTCCTTATCCGCTTCCAAAGGTTATCCCAGGATTAGAGTTGCATCAGCAGTTGCGTTGCTGGGAGGCCACACGTATTTAAACATTTTTTTCAAAAAGGGTCTAAATCAGACAAATTTACACTGGAAAATTGAACACTAACGATACCTCTTTGTAAGCAATGCCCCAATTTACATAATATACCCTCCTATAGCTGCTACACAGCTCAGCAGGTTTCAAATAAGAAGCTGAAGTTTCCATGTCATTCTTTAAGTCAGGAATCACTGTCAAAGTAGAACAACATCAAAATATGTTTTCTATCTCATAAAATGCTTCACAGCTGAGCACACTGACATACAAACACACATTTAACATACAGAGAAGTGATACGAGAGCGCCGCTATCTTAATGCTAACGTTCATGGTAAATTAAAATTGAATGCTAAAATTAGCTTAGCCAATGCGTTCATGAATGTAATCTCTTGTTATCTACTGTAACTAAGCATTCCATACATAGTATGATATGTGGATATAAAACACAGCAAACATTTTTTGGCAAGGAACAACGATATATTTAGAATTAGCTTTCCTGCTATCTCTCACTCTCTGACTTCCTCTTGCCTGGAGCCTACTTCCTCTCACCTAAACAAGCTACAGTTAGGAACACTAAAGACACAAAATGAACAGGACTTAAAAACATCTATTTTCAGCTAACTAGACATGATGAATTTACAAGTAATGAGCCGTCACAATGTTTTCTGTTGCTTTGTTTTGTGTGCCAAATTTTGAGGTAAACGTGAGTTTCAATTTTGACACCATCAGGAGTGAAAGGGGGGAATCAAATTTCTTTGCATTATCTATTGTTTATTTGTTTCCACAATATGGTGATGCCTTTCTTTATTAAAAACACATTAAAATAGATGAATGGCCCATCAACTCATTTCAGTGGGGAAATTTAAGGATGAAGTCATTTCTAAAAAGTCACGTTAAGTTCACTGAAGGCTCTGAAATGTGAATGTGATCTTGAATTCTTTTCTATCTATATTGGATTATTATATGGCAATGGCTTTCGAGTCATTTGTCAAACAGCAGAGTGTGTGTGAAATGTAGCCAAACTGTAGCTCGAGGTGGTCATAATGCACATTACAAACCGCTTGCCAGCTGCCAACAAAAACAAGGAAAAGAGGACTCGTCCGCTGTGGAATCTGAGGTTCCATAACGATAACACAATGTAATGGTTTGCTTATCCGGATCCAAGCTGAAATGTTATCCTTTCTTCCTGCGTCTGTGCGTGGTAAAGAAAAAGGCCAAACATTTACGGCAATGCTTCGGCAAAATTTTTCCTGTCAGCGACCATTTCCTATTTATAAAGTCCTTTGAGGGCTGTACTGAATTTATGAAAAATATGATGCAACAATCTGTCTGAAGTGTTATGGGCATTTGTGTCTTTTTACAAGCGTTCCTCTGAGGTTTGCGTCTGAGGTTATGTTAGGACAAGGCAACTGTTTATGATGCTGTTTGTGAAACCTGACTTGCTATGGTACTCAGCGATATAATCATATTGTCACAATTACAGAATATCCGGTGGCATACATTGGGCCTCTGTCGTGTGGAATCATGTACGCCTTTTATACCCTTTTCAATGGGCTCATGTGAAGTCCCAAGTTGTGAGTACATCAGTGTGCAACATGTATCCTGGAATACAAGCAATGTTGAATGCTTCCACAGGTATCATAATCCAGATTGAAATGAACTCTCTAAACTTTGGTTCCTGTCCCGTGTCCTGCTTTTCATGCTCTTTTCCTCGAGAAATAAAATGAGCCAAAATTTGTTTTGTCCCCCCCCCCAGTCAGGATCATACGTGGGAACTTTTTATTTTCCCCTCTCCACTAACCTCTTCCTCTCTTTAAATTTGGGCCTATTGTTATTGTCCAGTCCAGGATGTCTCTGAGCCTTTGATGCAGATCAACTCGCCGCCAATTTGGGATTTATCGCTCAAGCGAGGCTAAAGTCAACAATAAGAAATAAACAGAGTTTTTCAACCTCTAAAGCATATGTGTCAAACTCAAGGCCCGGGGGCCAGATCCGGCCTGCCTCATCATTTTATGTGGCCCGTGAAAGCAAATCATGTGTGTCAACTTCCATGATCCTTGCAAAAATCTGTACCGAAATGTCAAATTGTCATGTGTAATCCACAATAACAGTCATTATTCTTGACTTCTGATTTTAAAACTAGTTATCCATCAATTTGTTGTGCGTTGTGTATGTAATATGTGAAGGTGATTAAACATTTATATGGTTTCCCAAAATTTATAACGGCCCTGCAAGGGAAACCGTAACTACAATGTGGCCCGCGACAAAAATGAATTTGACACCCCTGCTTTACAGCAATGGTTCAATGTCTGGTCAGTTGGCTGATTGGGGTGTGGTGATGCTGCTGATGACATTTGTTGAGTCTGTTAGAGACTGATAGTTTGAGAGGCGTTTCTTGCATGCAAAAAGAGGCGCAAAACCACGCTGCTTCATCAGATTTCATATTGCAATCCCCTGCCGCACACTGAAACAAACATTCAAATCCCTTTTTTTTCAGCTGCCAACACGTAACTAATCTGTGTCAACATATCAGCTGGCAGACGTGCGTGTCGCTTCTCCCTTATGCAATTTTTATTTCTTTTTTTTTGTGCAAATAAAGTTCTCCACCGACAGTCCTACTTCAAACGGGCACTTGGCCATTTTGACAAAGTAAGGTGCAGAAAGTACAGTTAAGTTTTTAAATAGAACCGGTTAAATTAACCCTTTCATGCACCCTGCAACCCGATAACAAGATAAGATGGCCACTGTAGTTACCACTGTCCCTGAAAGGGTTAAGTATGGATAACCTGAAAAATCCACTGAAGAGTGGTACCCAACTATTTGTGCGCTTCTCTCATGCAGGCCTGCTGTTGTGCGGGGGTTGAAAATATACACGTGCTCGGGTACAGGCGCATGTCTGTACGCATGTGTGGCTTGCGTCTGCAAAACACAGTGCAAAGCCACGCTCGCAAAAGCATGCTCACACTCGAAACACACTTACTATTGGCAGGGCTGCAACCTCTTCACTCTCGCTTCACTCCAATCATGAAATCAGGAGCCTTTGTCTGGCAAAACTCTTCGGCTGAACTCCCATTGAAACCTTGAACACGAGTGTTTTGTTGCCTCGTGGTTGGATTCTTTGTTTGCCACAATATTTGCAACCGTCTTGATGGTGGAGGTGGCAGATGCCCTCGCCGTGCTGAGAGGAGTTGTGTTGTGTTCCTGACTGATGCTGAGTCACGCATACCACCACACTGCCTTGACTCACCACTTTCTTATTTTCTCCTTCTGTCGCAGGTGGTTCCAGAAAGTGAGTCGTTCAATGGCAAAGGGGAGGCTCAGATGGATGTCCCCCACACGGCGGCAGAGGAGGACGAGGAGGAGGAAGGCCATGTACGACATACAAAAACTCCTCCCGTCACCGACGCGCTTCGCCACAACCTGGACCTCGGCAGACGGCCGGCACTTATTCAGCGAGAGCTCGGGCTGCAGCTGGGCAACATTGCACTTCAACAACATGTACGCTCTTCTGTGAATTTCCTCAACGGTTCCTCAGAAAACCCGACGAAACCTAACGGTGCTAACGTGACCGCCGGGTGTCACACTGACCTGAAGTCTGCATACCACAGGGCTATGATGGCCTCCGAGCCTCCACGGAGCATAGTCGACAGCATCCCCTCTCAGAACGGACCCAAGACTTCTCCGTATGACACGTCGGCCCCACTGAAGAGGATCAAACTGGAGGAGGATGAAGAGGCGATCGCCGCACATTTTAGTGACCAAGATGACGTCTGCGAAGACCCTCTGTCCACATTGGCGGCGGTGGTGTGTCTCTCTGTCACGGAGAGGCGAGGGCTGGAGGAGAAACTCTTCAGCTCACGTCCTTCTGCTTTTCGCCGCATCAAAACGGAGCCACCAGATTTGCACTTAATCAAGAAAGAATCCGAGGACTTGAGGAGTGACTTACTGAGGACTCCCCAGACTATCAAAAGTGAACCGCCTTCAAACGACCTGTTACCGAGCGTGCAGTCTTTGGCAGAGAAGAGGAATCTTAGTTTTGACCAGGCTATCGCCATTGAGGCCTTAACTCAACTGGCAGCTATACCTCAGCGCACACCAGTGTTTATTGAAGACGAACGCAATGGCGAACCTCATGTTTCTGCGGTCACACCGCAAGCGACCTCAACGCAAGAAGCCAAACCAGCAGCGCCAATCCGCTACAACAAAGTCTCGGTCATTAGCTCACCGGTTCACCAGACATCAGTGATACACCCGCCTGTGGCCAGACAGGGTAATGTCATCCAGCGTTGCCAGGGCTCGAGGCCGACTGACTTCACAGGAGACGGTAACGGGGCACCCTGCAGGAGGACGTACCAAGGCTTCGGTTCCCGTGTCATCAAGTCCGAATACAACAACTTGCATCCCGGCAGCGTGCAGCTCGGTAAAGACCGCGAGCGTCACTTTTGGGAGGACCGGGAGAGACCAAAGACGATGAGGAACCGAGACGAGGAGGAGGTGGCAGCCCAATTGGCCGACTTGGCCTTCATCATCCAGTCCCGTCAGAGCCAGCCGTCCGAGGGCAATCATATGAAGGGGACCCCCGTGTCGGCTATCAAATACAACTACCACTCGCAGTTATCCCCCGGTCAGAAAAAGACCCCCGTAAAGAAAGCGAAAACAACTCCTTCAAAGCCCAGGAAGAAGAAGATTAACGAGGGACCTCAGGAGGGAATCAACCGCAGGACCCCTCTCTCAAAACGCATGGCCAATGGAGATGCCTCCCATCGAAGCAGAGGAAAGAAAACCCCCCTATCTGGGAAATCAGGTCTTGCCCATCGAAGGAATCTGTTTCTTCCTCAGGCTCAGATTGACCTGAAGAGATACCTGGCTGAAGCCCAGGAGGAAGCAAGGCAACTCATCCATCACAGCGCGCAGACTCACCACTACAGGACCAACGATGGCCAACCTTCTGAGAACCAGCTGTTGTCTTATCTGCACAATCCACTCCACCGTCACGATCCTGCCGCAGGACCAGGGCAGGAAAGGTGTTTGTTAACTCAGGTAGCGCAGCTCTACGAAGGGCTGCCACACGGTGCTGATCCCGGGGCTGCTGACCTCAGCCTCGCCGCCTACCCTGGTCCCGCTAATGGCCTCTTGGGTGCTCGGCAGTCCCCGCCTCCAAGCCAGCAGAGCTACTACAAGCTGGAGAGGTCGGGGCCTGTCACTATCTTGTCTACATCTGCTGATGGAGACGCGGGCCAGTCGGCGGAGTCGACTCCATCCAAGCACAGCGTCAACAGCTTCCTGGAGTCGCCCATGGCTTTTCTGGACACCCCGACAAAGAATCTGCTCAACACACCCTCCAAAAAGCTGTCTGATCTTCCTTGCTGTCAATGTGTGGGTGAGTTGATGCGACCAGGGAGTTGATCTTTGAGTTTCTGCTTTCCTCCTCCTTCTTGGTGCACTTGTAATGGAGCTTTGCAATGCGCCTTTGCAGCATCACATAAAAGTCCATTAAATAACCCAAACTGTTCAGGGTTGCAGTGTAGCCCTCATCTCTATGAAGACTAAATTGTAGGCGTGCATATGAGTGTGAAGGGTTGTTAGTCGATATCTGCCCTTGATTGGCTGGCGGCCAGTCCAGGGTGTACCCATCCTATGGTCTAAAGTTAGTTGGGACAGGCGCCATTTCATCCGCAACCCTCAATGAATTAACATTTCCAATGACCATAATGTTGGCAGTTAGCTCCGGCCTCCCTATGTGGAGTTTGCATGTTCTCCCCGTGCCCGTGTGGGTTTTCTCCGGGTACTCTGATTTCCTCCCACATTTCAAAAACATGCATGGGAGGCTGATTGAACACTCAAAATTGTCTCTAGGTGTGAGTGTGAGCGCGGATGGTTGTTCGTCTCTGTGTGCCCTACGATTGGCTGGCAACTGGGTCAAGGTGTCCCCCGCCTACTGCCCGAAGACGGCTGGGATAGGCTCCAGCAACCCCCGCGACCCTTGTGAGGATAAAGCGGATCAGAATTCGTTCAGTTTGGTCTCAAACAACCCTCCGCAGAATTCTCAACATTCAGTTAGTTATCTGATTGTGATACCGCTGTGTGTGCTGCTGTCAAGATGGATTTAAAATAAATTCTTTATTCCCCGCAGACCAAATCAGTGAAAAGGAAGAAGGTCCTTACTACACTCACCTTGGAGCAGGACCCAGTGTTGCAGCCGTGAGGGAACTGATGGAGACCAGGTAAAGTACCTTCATTCACAAACTACTATTCAAAAGCCATCTGAGCATTTTTTTTCGATACCAACGTACAAGTAGAAAAATTATCCCGCACAAGTAGAATGACCATCTTATAAGTAATGTTTGTTCCACTACTATCTTTTGCCATTCGCAAGCTACCATCGAAAAGCCATTTGAGCATTTTTTTTTCTCGATACCGACGTACAAGTAGAAAAATGATCCCGCACAAGTAGAATGACCGTCTTATAAGTAATGTTTGTTCCACTACTATCTTTTGTTGGTGGAGCACTGACTCCATATTCTTGATATCAAACTTAAGGCCCATGTACTCTTTGTACTTACGAGTCATACAATTCATGGAAACGAGGCATTTTACATGAGCATTTATTCACAGCGTGCTAGTTTTCATTCATATTTCAGCGCATTAGTAAGAACTTGAATAAATGCTCAAACGGCTTGCCGTGAACCCATTTCAGCATTTATTCCCAGCGCACTAGTTTCATTCATAATTCAATGCGCTCGTAAGAAATCAAATAAATGCTCAGTCAGTTTGCTATATTAATACTAGTGCAACTACTACCACTGCTACTACTACTACTACTACTACTACTACTACTCCGACTACTTCTCTGATTATTGTTATGACTTAGCTGGATGTGTGTGTGGGCGTGTTCACCGCCGAACATGCTGAGCGTGTCAAGTACGGGCTTGGTGGAATGCGGCAAGGTCACCGCCAAGGAGTCTTCCATTAAAAGGAAGCACGCTCAGCATGTGCACCTGACACACACTTGACAACTCACACAAACACGCACACACACACACACACGACATGTTGGGACAGGAAAACTGTGATGTAACCGACATAAGAGACTGTGTAAAACAGCAGTCTTCATTGGGTTAGGGGTGTCAAATGTGTTTTCAGTTCGCCCACGTCGTAGTTAGGGTTGTCCTCAGGACCAAACAGTGTATAGTGGCGAGACAGTAGCTTAGCTGTATTGAGTTTGTTTACAGAGGCATGTGGCTAGAGTGCAAGGCAGTGACACTTAATTAAACAGAATGTAATGAATCAAACCTTTGGCCACCTAAGGGCAGTATAATACAGTCATGCAGAAATAAACAAAGAAAAGTTTCACAGCAACTGTAAGTGACTCAGTAAGCTGCAGTTATAATAGTTTTTCACAAAGGATAAAAAAATATATGCCCGTGAGTATTGTGATCCTGTTTGTCTGTCTACGTGTGTTGCTGCAGTCTGCGTTCAAATATCCAAGAGTTGTGACAGCGCCAGTTTTCAGTGGCTTTTTTTGGGTCTCTTAAATTTTTTTACCAGAGCTGTATGTTCTGTGTGGGAACCTTAATAATCAACCACAAAAAATAATTCCTCCTGCATTTTTTAATTAACATTTCTATGGCAAGTTTTGAACAGAAGGCAAACAATGATTTTGCGGGCCACATCAAACAATGTGGGCAGCTGGATTATGGCCCGTGGGCCCCATAGTTTGGCACTTAGGTGTACCGAGTGAAATATCAATTGGTCATCTGCATACTTGTGTCGCAGATATGGCGCCAAGGGAAATGCGGTGAGGTTGGAAGTTGTTGTCTACACTGGAAAAGAAGGAAAGAGCTCCCAGGGATGTCCAATTGCTAAATGGGTATGTGGCAAGCATGCATAAATACTGTGTGTGTGTGTGTGTGTGTGTGTGTGTGTGTGTGTGTGTGTGTGTATGTATGTATGTATATATGTATATATACATATGTATATACAGTATATATATAATTTTATTTAATCCCATAAGGCAATAATAATGGCAGTCGTGTGTGTGCGTGTATACGATCACGTGACAGGTTGTCCGGCGAGGCAGTGAGGAGGAGAAGCTGCTGTGTTTAGTGCGGCAGCGGCCAGGGCACCACTGTGACACCGCCGTGCTGGTCATCCTCATCCTGGCCTGGGAGGGAATCCCGCGAGCGGTAGCGGACCACCTCTACCAGGAGCTCACAGAAACCCTCTTCAAATACGGCTCGCCCACCAGCCGACGCTGCGCCCTCAATGAAGAGTAAGCGCTGAAGCTACATTTAAACCATATGCTAAGGCGGAAGGCTTAATTGCATTTATTTAATAAAACACAATTTCTTTATTTGGCTGATAAATAGGAACGTCCATGCTAATGGACGACCCGTCGTGTGAGCAACAACAGCAGTCTGATGTGTGCTGCCCATGTAAAATAAAATAAAAGTGTTGACGAGTCTGTGATATTTACAGACTACAGAACGGGACATTACGTATTAATTTATCATTGATTGGCGTGTCCTCCGAATACAATGTTGGCATTATACGTCGGCCTTTCAGTCACCACTTTCTGCCCTGTTCCCCTTTTTTGTTTCCCCTTCACAGTCGCACTTGCGCCTGTCAGGGTTTGGACCCGGATACTTGCGGAGCATCCTTCTCCTTCGGCTGCTCGTGGAGTATGTACTTCAATGGCTGCAAGTTTGCCCGCAGCAAAGTGCCACGCAAATTCCGCCTGCTTGGTGACTACCGGGAGCAGGTACGGGATTGTTGCCACGTCACTGCTGTCATAACCAAAGCAATCACGATTAACAGTATTATCCTGATACTGCAGTAGTAAGAGTTCTGTCGACCCAAAAATCCCATTCAAATTTGCCATGCAGTGATTCTCATATTTGTACCACCTAAAAAAAAATTGATCCGGTTTTAATAGCTAATCTTTATGACTTGCAGGAGGAGAAGGTAGAGAAAAACCTCCAGAGTCTTGCCACTGACCTTGCACCACTGTACAAGTGCCTCGCTCCCGAAGCCTTCCAGAACCAGGTACGAAAACCTAAAACGCTTTTATTTCACATTTCCGACCTAGTTTTTACTCCCTCACGCTTTCAGTATACTTGGGTCTACTACACAATGATTGCTACTGTTTTTTCATTTATTTGTAAATGACATTCATCCCACTACTCATCTTCTTGTCATCACCTCAACCCAAATGTTCCTGCATTTCTTTTCCAGGTGGAACAAGAGGAGAAAGGGGACTCCTGCCGGCTAGGCTGGAGGGAGGGGCGTCCGTTTTCAGGAGTCACGGCTTGCGTGGATTTTTGTGCGCATGCTCACAAGGACAACCACAACATGAATAACGGCAGCACTGTGGTAAGCGAGTTATTATGTACGCTGCAGCCGCTGTCTCCACTCCGTACCGGGCCACACAAAGAAACCGGACCAAAAATATATATTTTATTGATCATCAGAGTCTGAAAGAAGTTTTACTTTAAAAAACAGGTCCGCTGTGAAAAAAAAAAGGTTGGGCACCACTGTGACACAAGATGCTACAAGTCATTCCAAAGCTCATTGTTTCGCTTGGTGACACTTCTCCTTGTTTTTCGTTCAGGTTTGCACTTTAACAAAGGAAGATAACCGCGCGGTTCGGAACATACCGGAAGACGAGCAGCTCCACGTTCTTCCGCTCTACAAGATCACCGACAGGGATGAGTTTGGTCGTGTTGAAGGACAGTGGGCCAAGATCCAAACCGGTGCCCTCCAGGTTCTATCATCCTTCCCAAGAGAGGTAAGCAGATATTGAAAATCGCTTACGGCCGTGGCCATGGCACGCAGAACGCAATGAAATTGTGAATTTGACTCTTATTTTTTTATTTTTATTTTTTTGTCTGTTTCGTGTCAGGTGCGTCTGCTAGCTGAGCCGGTGAAATCAGCCCGCAAGATGAGGCAAGAAGCTCGTTTGAAAGCTCAAGCTGAGAAGTTGGAGAAGAAGCTTGGTTTGATCCCGCTCACTCCTGCTAAAGTGAAGCGAGAAACCCCGACCAAAGGTGGTAAGTCGTTGATCAAGTTACAGATCGCTTTCACTTCGTACAGTGTGGAAGATTGATGAGCCTAAAATCGGTGAAGTGGAGAGAGGGACAAATTGTTAATTTCATGTGTTTACATTCTTAACTGTACAGCGGAAAAAAAAAACTGAGTAATTGATGTCCCTCTAAAAAGGTTTATTGTGTATTACCTCATTCACTGACAGCGGTTTATTGCCAGCCATTGCCAAAAATTTGAATTTAATTTTTCAAAACCCACGGAATATTTTGTTCTGTGACACTGTTAGAACCAAACCCACCAAGAGTCGAAAGTCTTTCACCAGAAAAATGAATTTCTCGCTTTTTCTCTTCACAAGTCGCCGATGGATTGCTTGTAGCAAAAACGCCGGTTTCTAACCAAAATGTGAGGAAAAAACAAGCTTTTTATGAATACAAACATGTCAAATGACCATGATGCTGATCCACCGCATGGCTCAAGTCTAAATTTTTACATCTCCTCCAACCCTAACCATCAATGTAAAATGAAACCTTGTCGGTGGAATGCTTTGTTGTTGTTTCTATGCATGATGTTACTTTGAAAATAAGATTTCAAATCTTAACATTCCTCCCGGCCTGCAGACAATTCCTGATGACACTGAGGCAGGTCCTAGTCAGTCAAGAGAGGATCTACCACGACTCAGCCACAGTAGAAAAAGGACTGCATGAGGAAGGAGAGGCAAATGGAATTCAGGAACAAGAAGCAGGGACAGAACGAAGAGAGACAGGAGGTGACACAGAGAGAGGAAGTAACGATGACATTTACAAGCCAAATCAACCTGACCCGAAAGAGCAACGCAGACAATATTATTGCTTAGTTTGCTAAATTATGATGAATTAAAAAAGAGAATCATATGAAATAAGGCTCGAAAGTGATGAATAATAGCGCTTGACTTCCAGCTTTAGGATTGTGTGGGCGTGGGTGCTGAAGCCAACCTTTGCCTGTCAACCGCTAGCTTGTTTGATTGCTAGCTCAGTGGCTCACAGTCAGGTGAACATAATCAACAATTTTGTGTTTTTGTGCTGGTCTCGCTTGGTGTCACCAACTACCAGCAGAGCAACAGCAGGATAAGATAAGATAAAATAAACTTTATTTGTCCCACACTGGGGAAATTTGCAGTCAGGATGCTGGTCTTGCTGGTGCCACTAATGACAAGAAGCAACGGCACAACAACACAGCCAAGATTCAATCACCTTCAGTGACTGGGTAACCTGCTCTACCAACTGAGCCACAGCTACCCTTCGTAGCTGATGACAGCAGCAAGACCAACTGGTCACCAGCTATCACCGGCTCTTGGCGGGGCAACAGCAACATGCCGGCCCTGATGGGCAGCTGTGGCTCACTTCATAGAACAGGTTGCAAAGTGACCGAAGGTTCAGCTGTTTGAATCTTGTTTTGTTTGCTGCTCTTGCTGGGGACACTAGCAAGATCATGCTGGTTAATGCTGGGGGGGGTTCATCCCTGCTAACAAGGCATGCTTTTAAGCTTTTTATCCTGCTCTAGTCTACTGTACGTCTTGTTTATCGATGACAAGAGAGCAGCGCATGCCGGAAACACGTGGCCAGTCGGTCTGTGTGTTCAAATGCGCTGTGGCGAATCGCGGCAAATTCTAGGACGAATTGAATTTCACAGGCACTGTACAAAGGTGTGGGATCGACACTCTGTTCTCTCCGTTGAATGCGGACTTTGTTGGTTCCGGGTCCGTTAAATTAAGGTTCCTCTTTAGAAACAAGTAATAAAAATGACTTTCAGTACAGTGTCTTTAATCCATCTGGGTTTTTTTTTTTTTTTTGCTTTCAAAACAGAGCAACATGCCCTTTACAACAAAATATCGCCTCGCCCTGCCAGCGTGGACCGGTGCCAGGCCAGCACTTACAGTCAAAGCACCAGCAACTATCACCAACAGAGGGACCTCGTGTCCCCCACCCACCACCACCACTCGCCCAGCTTCCCGTTCGGACCAAGCCGCTCGGTCCCGCCGTATCAGACCACCAACGACGTGGTGAACTGTTACCCCGGCGGCTTCCCGTGTTCTTTTAAACGTGAGCCCGACGAGGCGCTCTCCCCGCCACGGAGACCCTCGACCAGCTGCAGCACCCCTCCATCCTCCTCCTTCTCCCCTCGACCTACCTCTGAGGGCCTCTACAGCAGGCTGAACGGACTCCACGGCTTCGAAGAGGAAGTGAAGCAGGAGGAGGTGTGGTCGGACAGCGAGCACAACTTCCTGGACCACGACATCGGCGGCGTGGCGGTGGCGCCAGCGCACGGCTCCATCCTCATCGAGTGCGCGCGGCGGGAGCTGCACGCCACCACGCCCATCCTCAAACCCGACCGCCGCCACCCCACGCGCATCTCCCTGGTCTTCTACCAGCACAAGTCCCTCAACGAGCCAGGCCACGGGATGGCCATGTGGGATGCCAAGATGGCCAAGAGGGAGCGGGAGAGGGAGGAGGAGGAGGAAGAGGAGAGGTTGAGGATGGAGGAAGGCGGGAGTGGACGAGGAAGGCAGATGGAGGAGGGGGCGGGATCGGACGGGCAGGCCGCATGGAAGGCCGGGGACGTCCCCACGCGGCAAACGTGGACGCTACCGAGGGATGGGGTCATCACCGTGTCCCCTTACGCCCTCACACAAGTGACGGGTCCTTACAACAGCTGGACATAGTCAACACACACACACACACACACACACACACACACACACACACACGCACTGTGCTTATTTATGCCTTACCTCAATCAACTTGAGACTGCTTATCTTGTTTGTTTTTGTTTTTTTTGTTTTTAACTGGTTTTAATCATGCTCTTCTGATACCTGTCTATCAAAAGCCACTTGAGTATTTATTCAATCTCCTTCATATTTACCTTCAAGTCTTTTGACGTGATGGTCCAACTCTGGCATACTAGTAGGACAACTACATGTAAAGTGAAGCAAATACAATAAAATAATTTATTTAAAAAAAAAATCTGTGCACTCGTAGAATGACTGTATCTTACTAGTTGTGTTTTTCCCTTCTCGTATGGTATTGGCATATGAAGCTTATAAAACCCCTGGAGCATTATTTGATATACTTCATATCCATCTTAAGGTTTTAGTAAGCCAGAAGTGGGACTCGCAGTGGAAAAAAAACATTCCTAGTAAGACGCAGTCATTCTACCAGTAAGGAAAAAAAGAGTACATGGGTACCTTAAGCTAGTGTACAGTTTTTCCTCACAAATAAACATGTAGTCGTGTTACTAGTATGACAAAGTTGTCCAACTGTTGTGCAGAAATGTCATACAGTCACGGAAGGCTGAATTGTCTTCCAACTTAGCTGGTAGGAAAAAAAAAACAACTACTTGACTAGGAAGACAGTCATTGTTGGAGATCGAATGAATACTCAAACGGCTCGCCTTTGTGCTCCCTCGTCTTCCTCGGTAGGGAAGACTAAAATATTTGGGGCTCCCCCCCTCCCCTTTGTTTTAACTGTGAGTTTTATGTTTATAAAAGAGATGGTGCTTTGAAGCATTTTAAAATACGTTTTTTTTTTTCTTTTTTTACTGGTTTTATATATACAGTTTATATGGTATATATGTGTACACACGATAAAGAACAAGAAACGTGATTATTTATTTCTGATCATTTCTATTTAATTCCCGGTGTTAAGCCTGTTTACTGCAAGAGTCCTATGATAACCAGTTGCATCCGAATTAGAATGACAGTGGTACCTTGCTTTCGTTTCCGGTTCAGTGCCATTCTCACTGTACACACTATATCTCATGCCTCTATTTTACTACGGATGATCTCATGTAGCATAATGGCTTCACACATCTGCTTCTCTGGTTTCTGTTGTGAATGAAAGAAATGATTTGTTGTCTGGAAGGTTGCTAAGAAGCACTTTTTTTTTCCCCCCATTTTTTCCTCAAGCCTCACTTGAACACTTGTCCCAAACGTTAGGCCTAATTATTTTTGTGTGTCAATACATTTTTTTTAAACACTTAGCATTCAGAGTAATTTTAATTTACGTCAACAAAAAAGTGCTTATTATGAGCGGCACTTATTTTATGTATGTTCACTTTCTTGGAAAATTTGAATTATTGGAGTTGGGGTGATAGGATTTTGGAACCTTTTCTGACTCGCTGTACATGTTATTGGTGCTTGTTAAAACCTCTATTTGTCACATAGGCCAACATATTGCCAATTTTTTTACTGTATTTGCATCCAAAAATTGGGGTGCAAAGATACCGATTTCCACCATCTTAGCTGATTTTTTAAATGTTGGACTTCACTTCAGCTTTTGTTGATGCCCATCATCCATTTAAAGGAGTTTTTGAGAATTTCGTATTTCCTCCACAGCATCTGACAGAGTCTAAATAATGTGATTTTATTTCATTTTAAAATCCAAAACGTCATATTAAGGACTTGAGAGAAATAGCTGCACAAATGTCACACAACTTGTGATGTAACTGTCTTGGTGCTAATAGGACAAGTTAGTTCACTGACTCAACCTGGTTTTATACTTATTACGGATGGTGCTCTTTCTAAAATGAAAATAAATAAAAATATGTTGGGAGTCTACACAAAAGTAGTTTTGATGCTGTTGTGACACACATTTGATCATGGTGTATTTTTAAAGTTAAATGCAAATCATAGTCCAGTTCCAATGTCTTCCGGAACAACAAACACACAATGAAATGAATGTAATGTTTGGAATCAGTTGATTTACCGGTAACCCCATTTAAAAAAAAACATGTTGTATCAGCTCACATCACAAAATGACAAGAGAGTTTTTTTCATCAACCACAAGCTATCACCAGCATTAAAAAAACTTGGGGGGGGAAGAAACGTTTTACTAGTTTAAATGCTGTGTAAATATGTATGTGAACTATATTGTTTTTACTGTACTGTGTGTAGACATGGATGCTCTTGCTTATTTTGCAAAAGAATTACTGTGTGTGGCAAAAAAATATATAATTATCCATTTTAGACTTGAGAAGAGACTAAATTTTGCATTTCTTTTCTGGATGTCTGATCTCTTTTGGGATTGTGAAATAAAGTCATATTTATATTTTGGACTCAATCATAATATTCTGTTTATGGTTTGTCGCATTTTTAAGCAACTGCATTTATAAGCTACTGTATCATAAATGCTCAGCTTTTATTTTGTTCCGTAAGGATCTGTTTTATAGCCCACGCTTAACGTTTATTCCCACAAAACAATACAGTGCTTGATGTAGGATAATAACATTTGACTTCATGCTGTGGACTTTGTTCTCGTGGTGTGTAAGGATGAGTCACTCACTTAATTTGATGCACTGTGACTCCAGAACCAATGATGAGATTGACTTTAACCTTGAAAAATATTATGGATACATATATACAAAATTCTGTTATTAAAATAGACATTTTTAAAGAAATTACAATACGTCATTTTGAAATTGTGTCAAACTGATTAGATTGATATCTTACTATCAAATTAATATTTTGATTTAAAAAATAAAAACAAAACTGTATTGGACACAAGGTTTTATAATACCCATTTTTTAATTTATATAGGCATTCAATTTTACTTAATACGGCAGGTGGCAGTAATTTATTTAATTTAATGCGGCAATAAACTGGTGCCTGACGGCCATATTTAGGTTTTCGTTTTATATAGACCAAGGTACCAGTTTGTTATTCAAATTAATGATATAATTACATTAGATCATAATAATAAAATTATAAACATGATCGTTAGCCTCTAATAACTATAATAATACATTCATTTAATGTTTAAGTGGCATTTGCGCAAATTAATTTTTACGATTTATTACTGTGGAGCTATTCACCTATGTTTGGGTAGTAAAGGCTTCCGTACGCGAGTGGCTACGGTGTGACGCAGCGGGCTTAACGGGCAGACAATTTCTACTGTCAAGATGGCGACATCGGAACCGGTAAGTGGAGCAAGTGCTAACTCAGAAAATCCACTCCCCTAAAAATAACTGCATCCCCTCTGTGTTTGACCACTTTGTAATTTAGGATCACACAGTGGGAATGGCTTCGAGTATATTCAAAGACGTCGGTCGCAAAGGGCGTCTTTTGGCGTGGATAGCTGTTAGCAGCATTTAGCATCCAGCCAGTGGCTCACTTTGTCGGCAGGGAAGGGAGGCTTGGCTGCTTGGGCGTCGCATCATTCAAACTCCATTCAGTGACTTGTTCGGATGAAATAAAAGCACACAGTAGGCTTACCTGTTCTAAATGTTAATGCTTCTACATTTTCGTGGCAACTTAAATAATATTTAACTGAACGTCGTCTTAAATCGTTTATTCAATTGTGACACGTGTGTGAATATGTAAGCTTGGAGCTAGGCTAGCCGTAATGCTAGCTCTGAAGGCTAATTAAATAATCATTAACGACAAAGAATATTGCAGCAACGTTAACAGTCGTGGCTTTCACGAACGTATTTTTCTGGAATTACCCGGTGTAGAGTAGCCAGTGTTGTAGATCATTTCGAATCAGCTGTAAAGTAGTTAATTCTGCTGACTATTCTCCTGTGGTGAATTTTGGGGTTTGGGCACTTTCGTTTGATCAGTTTCCTCATTTCGACCTTTTAGTGGTCTTTAAAGTTACACGTTGACATTTAAGGCGAGGGACGCGTTGAATAAAGCTGAGTAACGCACTCGAGGAAAGTCAACGCACCTTGACTAGTTATCTTGAAATTAATGTTTTAGTGTTTATTTTTAATCAAGAAAACTAGCACTGTGTTGTATGCTAGTGACATCAAACTTTAAAGGGGCATTCTAGTGAAGTAAGGTTGACTAGTCTGTCCAACACCTCACATACAGTGAACCCTTTCTATTTGCAATGCAGGACCTGATGACAGCGTACTCCATTTTTATACATGGTTACAAGTTGTTACATGAAATCTAGAATGTTTCTCTTCTTGATCAAAAGTGCGTTTTTCAACCAAAGTGTTTCGTGAAAAATTTGGTCAGAAGGTGGGTGGTTTACTCTCTTAGGCTACAAAGAAGTGATGATGACACTTTTTTTAATCAACGCTCACCAATGAATTTTTGTTCCTTTTGTTTCCATGCAGAAGGCACCCGAAACTGACGAGCAGCAATGCGACAGCCAAGTCACAAACCAGGAACAGTACATCAAACACCCTTTGCAAAACAGGTGAGAATGAAAACATGTGAGAAGCAACCCCAATAAAGCTCATATTTTCATGACCATCCGGCGCACTGTACTAAAAAGCGTAGTGTAAGTTACCGGTTATATTCCTGCATTTAACGCATACACAAGACGCATTGTATTATTTGACGCAGGCATAAACATAAAATGTAACACAAACATAAAACGTACTTCTTCTTCCTCTTCTTCTCCTTTCGGCACAACCCTATTCAGGGATCGCCACAGCGAGTCAGTAATTTCCATCCGCCCCTGTAAACCGTCCTACCAACTCGCATGGTCGTCTTGGCAAAAGTTTTACGCCGGATGCCATTCCTGACGCAACCCTCCCCATTTCTCCGGGCTTGGGACCGGCACTGGGGAACAGTGCACCCCCAGGGGAGGGCACTGCCCCCCAGCGGCTGGGTTACAAACATAAAACGTATGCTAGCTTAAAAAATACGGTAGTATACATTCACATTCAACAATGTACTCAAGTTATTATTATTACTATTATGGGTTTTTTTTTTTTTAATCAATCCTCATCCTCAAATCCATCCAAGTCCTAATCTTCTGTATCTGAAACAAACATCTGGGCAAGTTCACAATCAAACATGCCAGGTTCCCTCACGTCACAGTCAGTCTTGTTGCCGTGGGGCTCCTTGGAAATGATGCCGGCCGGTTTTTGGGAAAGCTCGAACGGCGCAAGCAGACGGTGGCTGAATCCTCTTCAATCCATTCACAAATTGTGGCGTCACTCGCTCGGCATTGCCGCCCAGTCTGAGTAAACCTGCGTTCGCCATCGCTCCCACGTCGCTCGCAACTTCCCTTTGGCCGTTTGTGTCCGTTGCCGTGGCAACCCATTGCGACAGTACAAGCCGACTTCACGCGCCCCGTTGTGTGTGTGGCTACCGTTTGGTCCCCTTCTTCTCGACAGTGTGACTCACCAGGATGACGAAAGTGAGCAGCACCTCGCTCGTCCTGGTTGGTGATGCAGTTGGGCTGGATGTGTTTGTCGGCAATCCATTTTTTGTATTTCAAATCTATTGAAGTATGTCCCACATCGCTTGCCGTAGCCTAAGCAGATATGTCAGAATGTGGGAATTGGTAGCGAGAGCAGTCGATAATGGAAACCAAGTCAGGATTAAAGAATAAAGGATTAAAATCTCCAAGAAAGCATCTTTATTGAATGTAACACAGAACATTGCACTTTTTACTGCAGTAGTAGCAGAAGATGGCCAGGTTTTCCTTGCAATCGCATGGATGTTGCTGCGCCACGGTCGCTCTTGCCCGGATGGAGAGATGCTGCCGTTTCATAAAACGAAAGCACCAAGGCACCATCGATTAGTGGATCTTGAGTTCTCTCGCGGCTCCTCGATTCCCATGGTCCTCCGCGAAATCGACAGCTTGCACTTTAAACTGTGCTTCGTTAGCGTGTCCCTTCGTAGGTGCCATTTTCGGGATGTAAATGCACATGCCATGCTATCGTCCGCATGCTGTTATATCCGCCTCTATAGAAGCAGCTTGTCGACACAACATCAATCAAGCGGAACCCTCATCGAAGTCACGCAACAGCATTCACAGATTTTGGAACTCGGTGCATACACATTATTAAGCGCCCCATCCATTTGGGAGAAAATTTAAGACTTTGATATGTGCCTTTCGGTTGTGAAAATATGGCAGGAGAAGCTTTTTCGATGGCAAGCGTGTTGCTTTCAAAGAGACATATCCGAATATTAGACAGATATATTCTGGGTGCAGCATTATCAAAAGCGGGTGGCATGCTTATTGATTGATTGATTGATATTTATTTTTTTTCATCATGATCGTCTGAGCGCCTGGTCCATTGTTGCAGGGTGTACACAAACAGGCGTCTGTCTACCCTGTCACTGTTGACGGCTTGGCTGCAGGGTGTGTGTGTGTGTGTGGGGGGGTCACGTTTTTAAGATTGCAGACAGGAGGGTATATTCCATGAGGTACCGGTTCCCCTGTACAACTTATATGAATGTTTAAGGGGAGTCACGGAGTTCAGCTGATGGCCCCACGTTGCCCCCGCTGGCCCCGCCCACTCTCCCAAACAAATGAAAGAATCACCTCAGTGGCCGTAAACAAAGGCCGCGCTTGTTTGCTGCGCTTTTCACTCTTGCCGGGCATTCGTATGCGTTCTGGCAGCATTGTCGTCTTGCGACCCCTCCCCTGTTTATCGCTCTCGTCAGCTGCCCATGGTGCTTGGGAACAACACTGGCCAATGCCAATGTTGAAGGCGTGAGACGTTGTCGAGTTGACTCTGAGAGCGTGTCCGCCCATTAGGTCCTTCATTAATTCATTCAAAAGTTATTTGCCACAACTGTGTGAAAGCTGACTGTTTGTTGTTGTTCCCTCAGATGGGCCCTGTGGTATTTCAAAAATGACAAAAGCAAAAGCTGGACGGAAAACTTGCGTCTCATTTCCAAGTTTGACACAGTGGAGGACTTCTGGGCGTGAGTATTCTTTTCCTGTGCACTCAAATCAGCTTTTCTATCACTGCTCCTCCCTGAAATTGGACAGCATGGTGTTCCCACGCTAGAACACGTTTCATTCATTCTTTAATTTGGGAAAATGATCCAATCCCCATGACAAAAAAAAAAACTTTGCGATTTATATATTTGACCTAAATTGTTCTTTCTTTGTTGTGCTTGTACACTAAGATGAAGGAAAATGAAGCACACTTGTATATAAATGTATTAAACATACATACTGATCTTCAATTAGTAACATCACATATATCGTAATCTCTCATGTATAAAATGCTCCCCCCCCCCCTCCCTAAAATCCTCATTAAAAATCGTAGGTTCGTGTTATACTTGCGTAGGTACAATGAAAATTACCGTTTGTCACGTTATATAAAAATATCCCGGTACATAGGGGTTGTGAAAAAGTACACAAGTATTTTTTTATTTATTTATATATTTTTTAAAGAATGTGAGAGGAGTAAAAGTGTCTTGGGTTCACTGCAAATTAGCTCGTACAGGACTTGGTCATCCATCATCATGCTATGAGTCACCACCAGTGGTAACTGAACGCTTTTACTGTTCAACGAAATAGCAGCACCGCCCCCAAAAGCTGCTTTAGATCCGTTACGGCACTACCAGTTTCCAACAGAATTGTCTGCGAATGTGTGGCTGTTTGTAAATGAATCATTGAGCAGCCACAAAAAATAATAGCAGCGCACGCAACCCCCGGTAGAAGAACTCGAATCTCGTCCAAGCAGAAATGCCGCCTTCCTAAACATTTCCCAAGGCAAATAATAGCAATCGAAAGACTCTGTTCCACCCTAAAATTGTTTCGGAACCGGATACGACCAGTTTTCCGTCATATTTTAGCACTGCCTGAACACACAGGTTTGTCCAAGACCGCCTCTCATCTGAGTGCCGTCATTTTTCTCTTAGCCCAGGAAGATGGTCTTGTCAGTCAGACTTGGTCCGCGAATGAAACAGGAACAACCCTTCCAACCAAAAACAGAAACACGTCTAATTGAGTCGGTATTGAGCAGCTCAGCAGAGAATACGCAGAAATCAGTTCATGATTGTACAAGTGGTACCTTGGTCAATTTCATTCCGGAGCTCCCATCAAAGAGCATTTTTCACTTTCTGAGGCTTTTTTTTTTTTTTTTTTTTTTTGGCTCCTTCCAGACTATACAACCACATACAGCAGCCCAGCAAGCTCGTCTATGGCTGTGATTATTGCTTATTCAAGGTACTCGCCTCCTACCAAACAAAGCCCGTAAATCTGCCGCTTTTGCGACTGACGCGCTTGTGCGAACGTTGCAGGACGGCATCAAGCCAATGTGGGAGGACGACCGCAACAAACTGGGGGGGCGCTGGCTGATGACACTCAATAAAGTCCAGCGGCACAACGACCTCGACCGCTACTGGATGGAGACGGTGAGTGGGCGCACCGAGCGCCGTTTGGTATTTCCCGACATTTAGGCACAATGTTAATCCCGTGCATAAAGTTGAGGAACTGACAAGTCGAGGCCCCGCTGGGCGCGCTGACGTATGTGCCGTGTGTGTTTATGACGGCGCGTGCGTTTCCGCAGCTCCTGTGTTTGGTGGGCGAGTCGTTTGACGAGGCGAGCGATGACGTGTGCGGAGCCGTGGTCAACGTCAGACACAAAGCGGACAAAATAGCCATCTGGACTAGCAACTGCCAAAACCGGGAGGCCATCATGAAGATCGGGTGAGCCGAAACCTTGTTTTGGTTTCTTTCACACTCGCATAAGCTGCACTTGCGTCTGAATCAAAGGTTATTAGAGGTCACGAAAACCAGGAAACTAAGACTTCCAAAAAACATTTTTGTAAATAAAATGACGATAAGTACCTGAAGCTACATTTTAAGTCTGTCCAACTAAATAAAACCAGTGAAAATGTCTTTATTTTGGTTTTTGTGAATTAATTTCATACATGAGCTTTCGGGGTGGGGGGGTTTAATTATTATTTTTTTATTTATATTTTATTTTTTTGAAAAACGTGATGTTGTTCCAGCTAGTTTTTTTCCCCTTATAGACAATTTTTTTTTTCCAATATTCGTTTTCTTTATTTTGTGGGCTTTCGGTAACCATAATAACCGTGGCGTCATCACAAATTGGTCAATAAATATGCGCCCAAGCAGTCTACTCAAACGGTATGAAGTCATTAGACTTGGACGATGTCGATTATTTGTCGCCACTGCGTGGGCAGGGGATGCAGAAACATTTTGCCATCAACACTGTCAATGAACTAAACCGAACACCACCAAGCTGCCACCAGAGGGCGCCAAAGTAATATTTGGACACCGCACCTCACCCCAAAAAACATGAAAGACAACAATTCCTTACTTGCCTCGTCTATATTCTATATTTTGTTTGTTTTATTGATTAGAAATGCATTGGGGCTAAACCAAATGTTGCCAGTTGCTTTTTTTTTTGTTTCATTTTTTTAAACACACTAATGGGAAAATAAAGTGAGTCCAAGACAGCGGCCTCGGCCTGATTGTTCAGTTTTCTCTCCTCGGCAGGGAAACCTACAAGGACCTTCTGAGCATCCCCAGCAAAGCCATGCTGGGCTACCAGTCGCACGACGACACGTCCAGCAAGAGCGGCTCCACCACTAAGAACATGTACTCCATTTGAAAAGGCCCTCACCGTCGCCACGCCGACCACCCACGTTCAGATTTTAACAACAATTGCAAGCCCAAACCGTCATTATGTTAACATTTTGAGTTGGAGTCAACTACGAGATAGTGTTGTTCCTTTTCACTGAAAAACAAACAAATGCACCGCTGCTCAATTTCAGTGTGTTCTGATTTGCAACAGAACAAAAACGGATGGGAAACTGTATGCACCTGAAATGGTTAAAGAGCAGTTTTAACTTGATTTAATCCCTCAAGTGTTACACAATAAGCGGACAGGCCATCTTGAAGAATCTACAATATGTTTGGTTTATAAAATAATAAAACGCAACTGTCGCCACGCTCCCCAGTGGTTTGGATTTTTAAGGCCACTTATTATTTCAGCTATGCTGGAATTGTGGATTATCGCTTGTAGTATTTGTTTTCTTTTGTTTCCTCCCTTTTGCCCTCTTTACATTTATTTATAATGTATGCCTTGCAGTTGACATCGAATAACTTTTTTTTTGTTAAGGATGAAAATCTGGACTACTGCATTCTTGGAGGACATTTTTTACAGTGTACCATACAGTAAAGATAATGACCCAATTTGTGTGTGTGTGTGTGTGTGTGTGTGTGATTTTCACTGTTCTCTCGCTAACAAATTGTAGATAATGACACTTGCTATCTCTCTTTATTTCTCTCTCTCGATGCAACCTGAAAAAAAATATTGTGAATGATCTTTTTTTCCCCCCCTTTGCATAGTGTATCTTTATCTGTTCCCCCAGGATGTATATTACCTTCTTTCAAGTAAAGGTGAAATGCTTTGCATTAAAAAAAAAAACACATGCTGTCCTGTGTTGTCTTTGTAGTACCAGCAGGCATCTCACAAGTGCTTTCACATTCACTGATTTAATCACATATTTGGGCATGTCTGGAAAATTGAGTTGACCCACTCCTAACAATTTCAAATGAGACCAGACTACTCAGTCTGAAATGTCATCTATCAACTATAGAAAGCTGTATATTAAAACCAAAAGGTAGGCAGAGCTGCAGTTAGTTTTGTCGGGACGCCCAGACCTTCACTTTCGATAAGCAGCACATATTTGATGAAGTTGTTCAGTCCTGCTTGTATTTAAAGTGACATGAGTTACATGTTTGTTGAGTTCAATGAGCATGCTTGCAATTGAAATATTTCTGAAAGCCTGCGTGGGTTTTCTCCGGGTACTCCAGTTTCCTCCCAAATTCCAAAAACATGCATGGGAGGTAAACTGAACACTCTAAATCAGGGGTACCCAAAACAGATCGTGATCGACCGGTAGCTCACGGCCTGGTCCCAAGTCGATAGCGAAAGGTGTCGAGGGGGAAAAAAACTATCCAAAACATTTGTGTGTCTGTGTGCGTGTTATTAATATGATATATTTTGTGCTAGTAAATAGCATCCTATCAGTCTCACATTCATAATAGTATTTAAAAAAGAAAATTAAAAAAAAAGCAGGTCACTTTTAAGCTCCGGTGCCGCGTGACCTGCATCACCGGAAGTTGTTAGCAAAAGGTGTCGAGGGGGAAAAAAAACTATCCAAAACATTTGTGTGTCTGTGTGTGTGTTATTAATATAATATATTTTGTGTTAGTAAATAGCATCCTATCAGTCTCACATTCATAAAAGTATTTAATAAAGAACATTTAAAAAGAGCAGGTCACTTTTAAGCTCCGGTGCAGCGTGACCTGCATCACCGGAAGTTGTTAGCTGTTAGCAGTCTGGGAATTGCAGCTATCGATCAGAGCTGTTGCGTCTTTTATTTACATTATTATTCTATTCAGAGTGTGTTTCATGTACGATTTCCCGAGGGCACGGGTAGGGAATGGGAATCTGGAGTGTCCGGAGAAGCATTTTAAAACGCTACACGTGAGCTACGGTCGTTAACACGCTGTCCCATGCCTTCGCGACAGGTCTCTACTAAGGTACGTCGTGATTTGGTCTTCACAAACTCACAAACTTTTGTGATGGTTATTGCTCATCGGAGCATGCGTTCGTATGCGCGATCCCGGGAGGTTGGTTGAATGTAAAGCAGATGTTTGGTCAAAAAGGTTTGGGCACCCCTGCTCTAAATTGTCCTGAGGTGTGATTTTGAGTGTGAATGGTTATTCGTCTATGTGTGTCCTGCGATTGGTTGGTGCCCAATTCAGTTCAGGGTATATCTGCCCAACTGCCCGAAGATTGCTGAGATAGACTCCAGCACGAAATAGAAAGTTAATAAATCCAAACGTATTTTGCTTCAATTCAATAGACATTGGTCTTCACTTCCTCAGCAAGGCATAGTAACATTCTTTGCGGAGGATAAAGAATGGATGCCTGTGAGTATTATGTCTATCTGCACTATTTATGGTCCAATATCAGAAAGAGCTCGTACAACCCAACATTAATGCTAGCTTCATTAGCCTGTTTGCTGAAAGAGCTCTTACAACCCAACATTAATGCTAGCTTCATTAGCCTGTCTGTGGCGTTTTGCATTGTGCTAGCATAACAGCTGGGAGTGGCAGTAAACAACTTGAAGATTTTTTTCTTAATTGTTCACTATCTGCCAAACCTCACTCATTGTCACTTCTACCTAAAATTTTTGCTCACGAGCCAAAATGCAAAACCGGACCGTTAACAACTCGAATCTTGAAAAAGGAGTAACGGGTCACTCCCAAGATGTCACTTCATATTGCATGACTCATGCTTTACATAACAATTTCCTGTCACTCACAGTACAGTGGGCGTTTGGTTTCAGCACATGGATGTCATCCAGATTTTTGTCCACACCTTGATGAGCAGGATGACGCCATCCACCAAGGATGATGTTTGCAACATCCTAGCAACCCGGGGCTTTCGTTTTTTTTTTTTTTTTTCTGTTTTGACATCCAAGGGATTAAAGGCGTCAATGCAAAATGAGTCATTTTCACAGTGCGAGTTTAGACATGAATGAACATGGACATATATAGTCAGCCATGAGAAAATCCTCATACAGTCAAAGTTCCGGCTACCAGTTCTCGGGCTGGACCCGTGCGGCCTCCTTGTGGTTATAATTGTACGTCAGTCAGACCAACATGAAGGGTCTCTCCTCCTCGCGTTGGCTGTACAGATTGGACAGCATGTAGGTGGAGAAGAAACTGAATTCCGCGATGTAGCTGAGCTCGAAAAGCTCCAGGTTGGTGCTTAGGATCCACTCAAAAACAGCCGACAGATGCACGTAGTAGTAGTCATGGTGGGCGAAGCAGAAAGTGTCTGAGTGAGGCTTGGTGTTAAGGGTGAACAAGGATTCGGGCTCGGAATTCAAGGAATTTGCACGGTATTATTGCCAAATGCTCTTGTAATAATGAACCGCATATTCTCATTTTGGGAGGTTTTTTTTTTCATATTAATCACCCACCGACCCCAAAAAAAGAGTTTCTTTGACTTTTAAAAATAGATCTTCACAATTTTACGAAAATAAAAAATCTAATAGGATCTTAAAAAATGTTGTTGTTGTTTCGAACAAATGATATATGATAACTGGTTTGTGAAAGTGAAAGGATTCGTCTTTCATGATAATTTGGAGAAAACATTTTGGGGTGGAAAAGAATTGGCATTTTATTCTTTTTTTCAGACAAGGTTTTTGTGGGGAAAAAGTTTTTATCTTGGAAAACTTTACTTTTTTTAAGTTCAGATTTTTTCAAGATTTTTTTTGGGGGGCAGGGGAAAAAGTTGTCGTTTTTTGTGATTTTTTTTCACCCTTTATGTAATTTAATTTTGGTTTTTCCTGTAACATATGTATTTTTGATCATTTTTCCTTTCCTGCACAGGATGCCCCAGCTCTATTTTTGAGGAAAAAAAAGTTCTTGCTTTCTTAGAAAAAATGTCATCCAAAACATTTTCATTTTTTTTTAACAAAAACGATTTTTTTTTTTTTGGTCAGAAAAAAATTGTAAATTTTTTTCATGTTTTTTTCATTCTACATATAATTTTGAGAAAACATATTTTCGACTATTTTTAATGAAACGTCATCCCCTTTGAGAAAGTATATTTTTGAGGAAAAAAGTACTATATTAAAAAAAGCCATAATCCTATCAAATATGAACTGTATATTTTCCAGTTCCCACATTCACATTTGGCTTGTCCAACAGTAATGCAGCATTTTAAAAAGACTACAGTGAAATGATTATGGATGAAATGTGACCGAGGTTGGTTGAGACAATACGCGCCACTGTTATAGGCGGGCCCACTTTGTCAACAGGATGACGCTATCTCACACCAGAGTTGGTCAGGCCTGCACACATCCTGTTCCAACACCACGAAATGACTCCATTGCATTGTCGCATGTACTGCTTCTCCAAGTTTTTACACCAAAGTACCACTTCAAAAAATATTTAGCTCTCCAAGTGCGACCATCATTAAACTATAGCAGCGTAATACAAGACGTAAAGGTTTTATTCCCCAAGAGTCTATTTCATATTTGAAGTTTGAAGTTGGAATTCAGTGATTCTTTGGCATAGCACTAGAGGGAGCCGTCATACCACACTTGAAGACTCACTAATAAAAACGATTGAAAAAAGGATACAGCAGATAGTTAGGATGATCTGTAGCACCGTGGACACGATGCGCAGCGGGTAGAGTAATTTCTCGTATCCCGTCAGCAGACATCTACCAGTCAGTGCGCTGAGCAGGACCGTGTAGCAGCAGATGCACATGAAGCTCACCCCGGCCCCCGCATGGTGTAGCAGGGTCAGGTACCCAGGCTGGTGGTGGGAGACACACACACACACACACACACACACACACACACACACACACACACACACACACACACACACACACACACACAGCTTATTACTAAGTTATTACATTGTTACTAATACAATATAGTAAAATAGCACTATAACTAGAAATACATGCAATAGCAAGTAATTAATGCCCACCCACACCTAAAAAGTTTTGTAACTGCCTAGAGATGTTACAAGATGGCGGTCAAGCACTTCATATGAAGCACCTCAACTCACTTCAACATCCGCAATTCCTTGGCACCAAGGAGAACAAGATGGTGCCTCAGTAATACTTTTATAGCAGCCAATGCTTTGGCCTGAGCATAAAGACAGTGACCAGGTGGGTAGCACTGATTACTATGTTACTACATGGCTTTTACTACATTATAACACACATATTATTCCCGCTATCACATAATTATTACTACATTAATACAGAAGCACTCTGTAGTTTTAATGTGAATTCAGTGACTCTGACTTCCGTTACTGTACTGCATATTTAAACAGGCCAAAGCAGTACTTTTCAGAAATTCATAACTATGTTATTACATTGTTCTTACTCCATTATTCTGTGACTACGCCCTAGTTGTCCATGTGAATTTAGGGATTGTGTGTTATGAACATACATTAAATACATAATTAAATATGCCAAGGAAATATTTTTCAGAAACTCATTACTATATTATTGCATTGTTATTACACACAAAACACATCTGTGGCTATCTGCTTACAGTGCTATCACGTAGTTAGTATTAATTCTGCAGTCTTACATGAATGTTGGCTATCACATAACAGTATTTGTTACTAAACATAGCATGAATAACCAGTATTGTCACAAGTGCATTTTTCCACAATTTGTCACCAGAGTCGACAAGGAAATATGGTATCAGTAGTTCTCTAAAATAAACGGAGAAAATCACGGTCAATTATTCAAGGAACACCCTGCCGCCTGTCGAGCGAGGATTATACAAAAATGTTTGAAGAGCACTGTATTTCCTGTCTATCCACTGTGCACTTTTTACTACGCAAAACAAGCCTGGCTACATACTGCAGCTCAGGAATGATGACATGTCCGAACACATGGGAGAACCGCATGAACACATTTGTTTGGTGAATGTCTTTGTCGGACTAGCTAAGTAGCTTGCGATCTGTACCACAACTTACGTTACAGTTTCCGGCGGCGAATGATCCCATGGAGGCTACCACGCCAAAGGCCAACGCAAACCTGCTTATGGCGGCTTGGCGCGCATTTCTTTCCATGATGTGGGCATGGTGGAATATGCAGAAGAGCAAAACTACAAAAGTAGATATTCATATCAACAGTGTTTTTTTTCTAAGTACTGTATATTGTGCGTCTGGAAAGTACACAGGGCCAAACATAACACGGGAAAGAAAATATGAGATTGTGGTGATGAAATAGATATAACGTACACACCAAAAGGTCATTTGTGCCCACGAAACATTAATTTGTAGCCATACAGTAGGTGTAATGTGCACAAAAAAATACTCATTTGTGGCTATGTAGTACCTATCAAGTACACAAAAATACTAGTTGTGGCCACAAAATACTCATTTGTGTACAGGAATGAAGTATATCGTGCGCATAAGATACTAATTTGTAGCTGTAAAAATCCTCATTTGTGACAAAGTAAATGATTGCGCGCACCAAATAATAATTTCGGTTCATTTGTGACCAAAAAAATACTCATTTGTGGCTATGAAAAAAAATTGATAAATGAGCCCAAAATTGGACGGGCTTGATCCAGCCATGGAATTCTTTTGCCTGTTTTTAATGTACAGTAAAATAATTTCTTTTGGTGTTTCATTTTTGGCATCCTACGTTTTTGTCCAAGAATTTTCATTTTGCTGCATCTTTAACTTATCATGTATTTTTGGAGGGAACGCACTTTACTTTTGGAGTCAGCCAGCCCTTCCTCAAACATCTCCAGTTGGGTTCTGGTATGTTCTGTTCTATCCAAGTCTATTTTAACCTTTCAGGGACAGCGGTTACTCCAGTGAACATCTTATCAGGTTATATGTTGTCATTAATTGTACATGAAAGGGTTAAGATTATTTATCTGTTTTTCGGACTCAAATTTTAGTCTTTTCTTCACCTTGTCATTATCGTGTATTGTGTGTTGAGTTTTGACATCACGCAATAAGGCTATAAGATAAAATGTGGACAAAGTAAAAGCACTGTGACTACTTTCCAGATGCACTGCATGGGGTATTGCCTCAAGTTTCGAGCCGGTGAACTCACACAGAAAGGAGCCGGCGTTGATGGTCGCTGTGAAAAGTGAATTCTCCGGGGCGTAGGTCCCACTTGTGCTGCAGGTTTTTGTTTTTGCGTGACTTCAAATTTAGCTCTCTTATAATAACATAGTACACGATAAAACTGGATATATTGTTGTTACCTTATGGTGGGCACCTTACAGCAGTCAGTGGTGTGATTGACAGTGCAGAAGTTTTCCCCCCACCTGAGAAAAAAAAAACAAACATTCAAATGATTTGTTATTGTCATTGCGCTGTCCGCGCTGGCGGCAGTGAAATCAAACTCACCAGTCCGTGAGGGAGCACACGTGTCGGTTGGAGTATGTCAACCCATATCGCGGGCCAGATCTGGCCCACGGACCTTGACTTTGACGCCTGTTCATTAAATTAAACATAATTGAATTCAAAGAAAAATCCAATCCTGATGCCGCCTGCCTCCTTCAATATTGCGATTGTGATTTCATCTGCAGTTGTTTTTTTTTCATAACTCTGAACTTATCTAGGCACCAAATAAATACAAAAATAAATATTCAAATGTACATCAAATTTACCCTGCCAGCCGACAACCTTACATTGTCGATTCGAATTCGATTAATTGTTCAGCACCATTTTGAACGCAAGAAAAGTAAATAATGACATTTTATATATATAATTCATTTTATTTATTGCCACCTACTGAGTATAATTCATGCATATTTCGACCATGTAGTAATGTGACAGTTCCAGACATGAATATTTGCATTGGCGTGAAAGGCATAGCAAGTGGAAACAGCGGATAGACCGTCAGGAAGTCGGCATCTTAGGTGTACTTACACAGCCCACGTTCCGATGAAGGATGTCAGCGAGAGGGCCAAAGGGAAGAAAATCCAGAGCCACATGTCTCAGAAAGGGACAGAAAAAAAGGTGAAGTGAATATTCCCTCCGCTGCCGAGCTTATACCTCCATGCTTCCTTATCAAGTCTGAGATGTCAGCTTCTGGTTCGCGTGTTCGTCTCCTCCCCGTCTGACACACCTCGCCTGTGTGACAGAACAAACGTGATGCAGGACGTGGGTTGGAAGACCTGTTTGTTCGCAAGGAATCACAGTCACAGTTTTGTTCTGGTTTTGATAGTGATTATCTTTTGTTGTGTTCATTTGTCGGTTTCGTCATTTGGTTCAGCATAATCCCCAAACGGTGATTAGAGGCAACTGGCCTTTTCTTGTTTGTTAAAGATGATTCACCGTTAACCCAAAAAGACTTTTTACATTCCAATTAAAAACAAACAACAACAAAAGCAATTTGTATACAGGAGGTGGAAACAATTCCACATTATTTCAGTTATGTGGCAAGCCTTGAAATAACTTTTTTTTTTAAACCTCAAAGTCAAAATCAAAAGTCTGTACTATATTGTCAAGTAAAATTTATTCATTTAGCCCTTACTCACAAAAAAAGTCTCAAAGGGCTTCACATGCCCACAGTTGACAAATATTTAAGACATTTTGAAAACAAACAAATAACATTCTGATATTATAACTATTTCATACTGTATTAATGTACTTTTAGGATTGTAGGCCGCTCCTCCTGGTCGATTGATGTCCTGTAGGTGTAAGTTCCGCTCTGGTTCAGCGTTAGTTTGGTTAATTTTTTTCTCCAGACACTTATTACATTTCTTGCTATTTTTCTTTTCAGTAAGGTGTACTTGATCACCCAAGCACTTAATTCCACTGTTAAACGATACGTGTCAATATTAGGTTAGCTTAGCAATTAGCATGGCTAGGCCTTCAGCCTGCTGGCTTTTGATGGTCTGGGCTTGTCATCACTGACTCATTCATTTTGCGTCTTGTGTTTTTTTTGTCCACATGACATGGCAGTCTGGCAGGCCAGGAGTTTAGCACGTTACAGCACGAGCAGGCTAGGATCGTTTGGAATGATAATGCATAGTATTTATACAGTCGGGGAGGGGCAACTAATGCCGGAAAGCTCAAATGCGTACTTGGGCTTGGTTTCAGCTGCGCCCCAAAAATCCACAATTAAATTGGTGCCAATTCTGTCCCAAATTGTTCTCAATTCTTACACGTTTTCAGCACTTACTGCAAACACATTGAATGTTTTTAGGAACGAATCACTGCGATCACTTTTCAGAGTCCCTTAAAAAAACGAACAGCTGTACATTAATAAATCAAAGTGCTGTCAATTAATAAATCCCAAATCTAAAATATAAAACACAAACAAATACATTAATTACATAAATAAAAATATTCTTTTAAAATTAAAACATGTATTTCAATGTATGAATGTTATTTATTTTTAATAAATTTATTTAACATATTCAATTTACAATATCGGACCAAAAAAAAAAATCAGATTTAGAATGTATATAAAAACACGAATAACATTAGCCGCGAATCTGTCGTGACCAAGTTAAATTCTGACGGTCATACGGGGTCATTGGAGGAGATAGCTGACGTCACCATCGTCATTTTCAAAACAGTTAAGATGGCGGCGCACATGAGACGGGCTTTCTGCCCCTTGCTCCGGATGGCGAGAAATACCACTCTTATTCGGTTTGAACTTCCTAGTACCTACATTGTATAATTTGCTGAGCACTTGATGCGTGCGGCGTGATGAATGGGTCAAGTTAGATGTGTTACTTGCACGAACGAGCAGAGCTAACCCATTAGCGAGCTGCTGCGAGGAAACGCTTTTTGTAATTGAAACGTTTCATTTTCACTTTGTGTAGTCATCAGTTATTTTAGCTAGTAATTATAATAGCGCCTGTAGCTTCATTGAGTGTATTGCTATAATTGTTCAGGGTTGAATTACATGAATACCGATTGAGTTGAAATTGCATACGTAACCTAACTGCTAATGACGCGCAGCAAAACAAACATCTCGGTTTGAGCCGATTCTGTATATTACTGAATATTAGTAATTTTTTTAAGGTTTCCAGAAAGAATTGGACTTTCATACCATACGCACTTAAGCAGGAAAGTCCTTTCTGAACCCTGCAACAGAAGCACACACGTCCCAAGTGAGAATCAGTTGATTGACCGCCGTCGGCCGTTTTCTTAACTTTAAGCTTATTTGACCCTCGTTTCTTTTTTTTTCTTTCTTAGTACGACAGGTTTCCATCCTGACTCAAGATACCCCAAACCCAAGAAGCTTGAAGTTTCTCCCAGATAAGCCGGTTTTAGGAACCGGGACACTGGATTTTCCCTCTCTTAGCTCAACAGAGTGTTCATCTTTAGCTAGGTTTGGATTAATTATCTCCTTTTAAAAAACTTTTAGTTTCCTCTTTTATATTTGCCAAACCTAACCGACTCTTGATCTAGTTGTGCCATTTCTGAATTAATCAAGTTTGATAGAACAAACAATAACATAACAATGACAACATCCATATGTTCTTCAGAGACCTCTTTGAAATTGAAGGAGTGAAAAGTGTGTTCTTTGGCCCGGACTTCATCACCGTCACAAAAGTAAGTTTTGCAAGAAATATAGCGGTTGGCTCCCCTGCAAAAATAAGAAATGGAAAAACATTACTGAAGAAAAATCTGCAAATCGGTGTATCTGCAGGCACCGACCCACAAATATTCCGGGGTCCATTGTAGACCATACTACAACCATACTTGCTGGCATATATTCTTTATCTTCTGTGGAGAAAGAGTATGTACAGTGTAATCGGATACCAAAAAGAGCAGCACAATGAGCATTGAATTAAAGCAAAAAAAAAAAAAATCTGACATAAAAACAATTATTTCTTTGCATTCTATTTACATATTTCACAAAGGTGTGTTCACCGAACTTATGAAACCCATATACCAGGCACCAATATATCGAGAACTTGGATGACCTTGCAGTGTTCTCAACAGATAGACGAGGACTTGGAGTGGACGGACATCAAGCGCAATGCGTTGGAAGCCATGGCCAAATTCTTTGAGAGCGGTGATCCCATCACAACAGGAGACGTGCACCCAGAAAGTAGTGAGTTTCGGAGAAATGATCAGGAGGAGCTAGCGAGAGAAATTATTCAAATGTCGATTTTATGACATGTAGGTGTCTCTGAAGATGATGACGAAGTGGTGTTGATGATTAAGGAGCTTCTTGACACCAGAATCAGGTAAATGAGCTCAGATGAGGAGATGTTATTTATATTATATATTATATTATGTGTTTATGGTAGTGGAGTGGAACAGAATGAATTTGCTAACTTCCAAGTTCTAATAAATTTTTTCCCCAATGGAAATAATGAATTCCAAGTTCGACAAAAAAAAATAACGTGATAAGAGAAGTCAAAGTAATCAGAATTTAAGTACTCCTAGCAGGCATGTAACAAAGAGCGAAGATGTCTTTAGAGCAATATTGTCCACCAGTGGTGTATTGATACATACGAGTTATTGGATTTAATAAAGGTTGGTGATGGAATGAATTGTATTGCTCATCTTGAAATGAGCAGCCACACATTTGTTATTTCAGGGAAATTTACATTACCGCAGCAACTATCACGAGACTAACATGTCTCTCTTTCTCTTCTGATCCCCGCAGACCGACAGTTCAGGAGGACGGTGGCGACGTGGTCTTCAAGGGCTTCGTGGACGGCACGGTGCAGCTGAAGCTGGTGGGCTCCTGCACAGGATGCCCCAGCTCCACGGTGACCCTCAAGAACGGCATTCAGAATATGATGCAGTTCTACATTCCAGAAGTTACGGCGGTGGAGCAGGTAGCTATTGTGTTCAATCTTTTTTGCTCCTTCAGTTGTAACACCGCTACAGGGATGCTATTTGTGAGCCATTTTCCATGATGTGTTAGCGTTAATCAAGCAGACTTTAGGGCAAAGTTATGTTGTTTTAAATACGCAGCGTGTAATTCTTTCATGTTTAGTTTAGCGGTTTACACCACGGCGAACCCAGGTTTATTGGTGAAATTGACGATATCGAGATCATGTAATTTCAAGCACAATTTTAATTTCTACTGGTTTCATACTCCCGGACAGGTGGAAGATGAAGTGGACGAAGTCAACGCAAAGGTTTTCTCAGAGCTGGAACGCAAATTACAAGAGTAGTCAGAAAGTTGATTGACAAATGTACTGATTGATCTTCAAGAAGAAAAAGGAAGAGAGGAACGAAGAAGGGCTGTTGCTGTGTGTTTATCTGTGCCTGCTAGTTACAGATAAAATAATAGTTTTCACTTTTCTTCACAGAAATGTCATGCCTATAAGGTAAGGAAGCTAATGTGGCTTGATTATACACTTTTTGCTTATTGTACCCACAAAAAATGGTCCATTTTGTGAAGTTGTGCCATTGAAGGCTTAAAATGTCTTGCTGTATTTATTTTCACTGTATACTGTATTTTTGGAAGGTTTTTCGCATTAGTTGAATGCAGAATGACGACGATGTAATTCATGCTTGATATATTAAACAGATGATCTATTGGGAAATTAGGACTGAAAGAAGTGACGTGGGAGTACTCTTAACTAAAAAGAACACAACTAATTGTACTGTAGTAATTTGTTGTGTCCACCGCATTATAATAAATTTCACATTGACTCACAATTATGTGCATTGTTAAAGCCCCCACCCCTCCCAATTAATTTTTTCCCCTCAATTGTAGAACATGATAATGATTTATTGAAATGATGAAGTCGCAATGGTGCAAACGATGCAGTGACACATTTAGACATTCAGTATTACAGTATTTGCAGTCATACATTCTTTATCTTCTGAGAGGAGCTGAGCCATCCAAACCGTACTGAGACGTGCCACTACATTTAGATTGATAGAGGTCATCCATTATATACAGGATTTGCCATTAATTTTACTCCTTTATTATAGCATTTGTGTCAAGTGAGTAAACGAGGATGTCACTGCGCATTTTTGTAAAGAAAGCATGTGCAGAGCGGTGCCTGACAACATTCTGATTTTGATGAAAAATTACCTGTTATTTAAGTTTTGAGGGGTGGGAAGCCAACGTCTGTTTTTCACGGAAAATTCTTATTGGCATTAAGTCCATGCTTATTGAAGGATTTTAGTTGTTAAAAATACCTGTTTTTTAATTGGCTATTTTCAGTCTGTGAAACCGAATGAAATTCCATTACGTTTGTGCCTGTTTGTTCTGAACGAGGTGTTTATATGCAGTATGTTCATTGGTTCTGGGATTCTAATCCAATTCTGATTGCAAAACAGTTGAATACTGTTTTGCAATTAGAATTGAGTTAGAATAGTAGCCCACCAGTCGTCCACCAAGTGGACCCCTGCTATTGTAGGGTATAGAGACTGGGCAAAATATGCATTTAATTAGCGTACATTAAGTTTTTTTTTTAACGCAATCAAAAACAAAGCTGATAAAACTCCAACATGTTTGGTTCCCCCCACAAAACTCGAACCACGCCAAAAATCCTAACATAAATGAATGCGCGGGTGACGAACCGCGTGTATGCGGGGGCCGTTGTACAATGCTCCATGTTACCCAGGCGTTAGTCATTAATGCCACCAGGTGGCAACGACGGGAAGCAGCAACGTGGCAATTCAATTGATTCAAGGTGTGCGCCAAAACTGTTTTTAATTCTGTGTAATCATGTCATTATTACTGTATATTTTTACGCAATGTGATAGTGTGCTATTTATCGTATTTTCAAAAGGCTCTTAGTTTCGCGCATGCGCAGATCGCGTCTCCACTTCTCGACGGCCGGCTGCAGTGGACAGAGGTTAGTCAAGCTGCGATGATACTCGTTAAAAAAAAAAAAAAACTAAAAAAGCAAACGACCTCACTATTTGCTCTCGTTACTTATCGCTACATGTCAAAATGACTTGTTTTGCAAATAGGCATGTTCCCGTGGTTACGTGTGTTTAAG
Source organism: Hippocampus comes (assembly GCF_001891065.2). Lineage (NCBI taxonomy): Eukaryota > Metazoa > Chordata > Actinopteri > Syngnathiformes > Syngnathidae > Hippocampus > Hippocampus comes. The sequence continues at coordinate 199,561 of NW_017842053.1, forward strand.
CATGAGTGACGAGTCAGCTGCTAGTGTCAGCAAAATGTTAGCCGAGGCCTCCACAACAAATCCTGCACGAGGCTACACCGACCACGAAGCTAATGCTAATGCTAATTGCTTCCTCGCGCTCCGCGTAACATTAGTCTAAATAATAGTGGTTCAGAACTTTGAATGTAGTTTGAACGAGACGCATTTCGGTCATGCCCCCGCGGTGATTTAAACACATGAATGCGATTTTGTATGGGCAAAATTAAATTGATACAGTGTGCGTTAGCCTACTGCCATTTAAAAGTGGCAAGCGGAGACCGATAGCTTTCGGGACTCGCTATGTTAGCAGGTGCGATTTAAATCACACAGTTGTACTAATAGCAAGTGTAATATGCTAACACGTCAGCTAATTATGGGAAAGCAACATTTGTTCTCCAACTGTATGTCGTTTAGCGGGAGGAACGAATGTTATATTAAAGCGTTTCAAAGCCTGTGTTAAGTGATTCACGTTCAATTCTTTTTACGTTTTCTGTCAAATTAAAGGTGGAATTGTGTCGCACGCGCATTGTGAAGTTGCCCTTGACCCACGTGCTCGCGTTGTTCGTGCTAGTTTGCTTTCTGCCTGAAAACGTGCAGCTCACTCTTGCCGCAAGCAGTGTGTGCTGGACGGCTAAAATTAAACAGGACAGTGAGTAGCTATACTCAGTTGATACACTTTTCATGAGGTCTTGTGATTACGCTTGCTTTCATTCATTGTATTTTTGTTGATGGATTTTTTTATTTTCTAAAGGTATAAGCAACAAGCCGGCGAGTGGAGACGAACTTTCATCCGAGTGAGTCATGGCCCAGTTCGGGGGACAGAAAAATCCGCCCTGGGCGACTCAGTTTGCCGCCACGGCCGTGTCCCAGCCGGGCCACACGGCCCACACGGCCCAGGCTCTTGACATCAACTTGCACTGTAAGTATAATAAACTTTCTTTCTTTCCCGGTAGTACTTCCAAAAATCAGTCTGAAAACTCCCAAGTTGAAAACATTATGGGTGATGCATGCATTTACCACCACAGAAGTATCAGGGTTGGCAAATAGTTAAAGTGTGATGGAAATGGAACAAGTGACAGTAACACATGAGCAGTCAAATGAACAGTCACAATGTACAATATATCGCTCACAGACACTTGTTCAGAAATGGGCAGATAAGAAAAAAATATGCTTGTTTAATTTCACGCTATTTTGTAAAAGACATTGAAAAGTTAACTTGCCATAATTTGTCCCCTCTAATGTTACACTAGATACAACAAAAATCTCGACAAACTGGAGGTGACCAAACACAAACTTGAACTTTGATCAAATTAAACCGTAAAAAAAGGAAACACAGTAATAAGGGTACTACCATTCACTCACCAAAAAGTACAGGTCAGTACTGCTTTGGTTTTTAAGTGAAGGTTTAGGTCACATTTGGTACAGTTATGGGGGGGAAAAAATGCAAAGCATGAGACTTCTGATTTCTTTTTTTGTGTACCACAAGAAAACACAAAGTCTCAACAATTGTCAAATTAATTGAAAAAAAATCTAATCATCACATTTTTCTTTTTAGCAAAGTGTTACTGCATTTTATTATTGGGGGTGAGGGCAATGAACGATGCTGGCAAATGCAGCATAAACTGTTAAATAATGAATTAACTATATGCCAAATCAGCAATGACATTTGTTACTGCCTTGACTCCATCTGAAGTTTTCTTTTGCGACCGTCTTCCCGCAGCTCTTGGCGTGCAGCAGCCTTCTCTCCTGGGAGCCTCCCCCGCCGTCTACTCCCAGCAGTCGGCCTTGGCCGCAGCCTCTCTCGGCAACCAATCCGCCGCTTCCTATCAGCTGTCTCAGCAGACGGCCGCCTTGCAGCAGCAGGCGGCAGCGGCAGCCGCTGCCGCGGCACTGCAGCAGGTCGGTCATGGCGCAAGAAGCAGGTAGCAGCCGCGTGTCAAACAGCGCACTCGTCTTATCAGCTGCGTGCGTGTGTCTGTAGTCGCAGATCAATTCAGCCCTGCAGCAATATCAGCAGCAGCAGCAACAACAACAGCAGCAGCAACAGCAGCAGCCGCCCCCACAGCAACCGCCGCAACAGCCATTGTACAGTGTGCCTCATCAGGTGAAACATGCTCTTTGTGTGACACTCAACAGACTGAAGAGACAATTCATTGAACCGTAGTAGTGGTGCACTCAATTGCTCCAAACGCCACTGCTCAGAAGGACATATTTTTTTTATCTGGAATACTCCCTTGTTCATTTTGTGAAGTACACTCAACTTAAAGCAATATATTGATTTTCTTCATCCAATGTTTATTGCGGAAGGTCCATCGTATTTCACGAATCCAGTACAGTGCATTGATACAACAGCAGTGAGTGACGTAATTAACAAGACAGTCATGTTCAAAAAGCATTTATCTATTTAAGTGAACGATATTGTCCACTACATAAAAATTTCTCGATGTTTAATAGGGAGTATGGGTTGATGAATGATTCCAAACTCTGCAACTGCGAATCGTTCATCATGCCCTACTCCCTAATCATTATTTACAGGTAGTGATTTTGAATCGACTTTTTGTTTTAGTCTCTCTCTAATAGACACAAACGCAGTAATAGTTACAGTAAATATTTGTTTGTTTTTTTTTTTTTGTTTTTTGTTTTTTTTTGTAAATTTAACCTATAAAAACGTGCGCACTATGAACTTATTGCGTCGGAATTTATAGCTACACATTTCAGGAAAAAAAATTCCGCCCGTTGCCTAACCAAACCCTTAATTCATAAATATTACCAAATATATGCTAAGGAAAAAGTGAATGTGCCCTTTTGGAATAGCGCAAAAAAAATAAAAAGCGATCTTAAAAAAAAAAAAAAAAAAAGGTGTCGCTAAACCCATCCTAAATTGCTGTGAAATGCTAACTCCATTCTTTGTTTCTTGTCCCAGCTTCCACAGCCTCAACCGGCACTGCTGTCACAGGTAACATGTTGTGATCTGCAATAAGAATCCTCTTTAATAGTCATTTGGTCGTGACAAGAAATGCCAAAACACTTCTCGCCCCCCTCAGCCGCCAGTGGCTTTGCCCACGAGCTTGAGCCTGTCCAATCCCCAGCAGACGGCCCAGATCACCGTGTCGTACCCGACGCCGCGCTCCAGCCACCAGCAGCAGCCGCAGAAGCAGCGCGTCTTCACCGGCGTTGTCAACAAGCTGCATGACACCTTTGGCTTCGTGGACGAAGATGTCTTCTTTCAGCTCAGGTTCATGAGCGCGTGCGCGGATGTTGTCGCTAGCAATTCTCTAAATAACGAGGCGGAGTCTTCTCGCTTCAAGCTGTTTGTCATGACTGTTCATTCAGCGTACAGAGGAACCGGAGAAATTGGTTTGTCAACATAATTTCCGTTGTCATTTGTCCTCTTCCAGCGCCGTAAAAGGGAAGACGCCGCAAGTGGGCGACAGGGTGCTGGTGGAGGCCGTGTACAACGCCAACCTGCCCTTCAAGTGGAACGCCCAGCGCATCCAGACCTTACCTCAGCTCGCGAACCAGTCGGTGAGAGCATTCACAGTTTCTATGCGCAAGATGGTTGTCAGACTTGTTTGACGACACCTTCCTTTCAGCGCAACGATTTTCACTGAACGATTTTCTCCCCAGATTAGATGGTTCCCCCGTCCCCCGATCCCGTTTCCGCTGCCGATTGACTGTTGTGTTCTCATTCCCTCCCCAGCATCAGCAGCAGCCTCAGCCTTTACCTCAAGCTTCCCCGCAGCTGGGCGGCCTTTACAATGAGCCAGGGATACAGCTGCGCTACTCTGACATGCACCCCGCAGCGGACGGCAGACAAAATGTAACCGCATACAAGTGAAATCACACACTCTCCGTCATCCTCGGCACACTCTTCTTCTGCTCGCTTGATTACTTGCTTCCATTTTTTTTTTTTTTTTTTTTAAATTTCAGTTTTCTTTGCACATTTTTTTCAAAAAACCCCTTTTTTTGGCCGCTTGATTTTTTTCTTTCATTTTTTTTTTTTTTTTTTTTAAAATTTCAGCTATCATTGCAGATTTCTTCTCAACAGCATTTGCCTTGGCAGTTTAACCCTAAATGTCTTTATAGCACCTTATCATGGACTGGTGACTTTGCATGTGTTTGCGAGGTGCTGTCTATCGAGAGACCATGTATTGAGTAACAAGTTTTCTTTCAGCTGTTCCATCTCACATTAAGGTAGAAATGATTGCAATAAGATGGAATCAGTGCCTTTAGAACAGTGTGACATTGCTTACATCCTTACTTTTATCGTTCAGCTACTACCAAGGCTTCAGGTTTTCCGATTTCAACACCTGTTTCTTTAAAATTCTGAAGAGATGCTGATTTTAAGTTTTAGTATTTTCTAGTTTAAAACTTGAGAAAAGAGACAGATAATGGAAAATCACAACCCTCGTCACTGATTGGTGAAACATTCCTCTAATTTTATGGTCATGTATCGTCAGTGTGGCAGTCTAAACTGGTCAAATAAACCCCCTGAAATGGACAGTGTGCTTTCACTCACGCAGGCATTCATTAGTTTTGATCAAGTGGCATTTATTCATCTCTCCTTTTTTTTCTTTTTTTTTTTCTTCTTCTTTTTTCCTAGAGTCATCCTCCGCCTCCCAACATGATGAAGGCTCCCCCCATCCTTCAGTCGCTACCTCCTCCGACCACATTCAGTGTTCCGCCCCCGGCTCCTCCTCCTTCCCTACTGCAGGCCCAGTTATCTGCCGCCTCGCTAGGCCCCCTCCTCCAAAACCCGCCGCAGCCTCTGCTGCCGCCTCCCAAAGGTAAAACAAAGGCTCACCTCCGAATGAAAAGGAACCAAAATTTGTGTCTCAAGCTGCCGAAGCCAGTATGACATTTTTCCCTCGATGTGCTTGCAGGGGGTCTCCTTCAACCCCCGGTGAGACTCATGCCACAATCGCAGCCTGTCCGACGGATCGAACCTCCTCCGCGCTTCCCTCCTCGCAACGATCGCCCTCCTGAGCTCATCCTCCGCAGTAAAGAGGATCGCAGGTCATTGCGGTTTATCGACCTGCACACACCATGACGTCACACGTACTTCCTGGTGGCAGAAGACAACTTCTTACTAGAAAACGAACCCTTTAATGTAATGACAAAGGCAGAGCATCTTTTTAAGCCATCTTCACTTGCTTTCTGGCACCCGAAAGTATCCCGGCGCCCATTGTTTCCATCATAATGAACAGGACTGTTAAACGACGTGCAGATGGCGCGATGTCACGTTTTTTTTGAAGCGTCTCCCCTTTTTACGTTTTCAGCCGAGACAGAGAGCGCGAGCGCAGACGGTCGAGAGAGCGCTCGCCCGTGCGCAAACGTTCCCGAGAGCGCTCCCCGAGACGAGAGCGCTCGCCGCGGCGCCCTCGCAGGGTGGTGCCTCGCTACACGGTTCAGTTTTCCAAGTTCAGTTTGGACACGTGAGTCAAACACGGTTGGCATTGGTTCGCAGCAAAGGGGAGGGGGAGGGATGTTGGAAGACGTAACGTGTGCCTCTTTTTCGCTCCCCCAGTTCGAGCTGCGACATGATGGAGCTGAGGCGGCGCTATCAGAGTCTGTATATTCCCAGCGACTTTTTTGGCGCGGCCTTCACTTGGGTGGACGCCTTCCCCCTGACGCGACCCTTTCAGTTCAGCAACGCCTGCAACTTTCACATATTGCACAAGGAGGTGGATCCTTTTGTCAAAAATACAGCTGTGCTGGATCCGCCCGACGCCAATCACACCTACAGCGCAAAGGTAGGCTTCATCAATGACCCACCCGGGCGATTTTCCCGCCTTCCAATCAAAGTGAGCAAAGCACTGATCCTTGAATGTCTCAACGATTATCCGATCCACTGGGAAAATAGCTTGGGCTAAATGTTCAGCATTTTATCTACAGTTTTCTTTTGTCTCGTGTTATGTTTGTGGTGTGGTGTGCTGTACAGCACACATAAGAACAGAAAGAACCTGTTTTTTTTTTTTCGTTTTGTTTTTTTCCCTTCTGGGTGGTATCTTTCTCACTGAGTCAGTAAGTGGCTGCTGTTGCGTTGAAAACGCCCTTCTCTGTTCATCCTCTGAAATGAAGCTCACGTAGGACTTTTCTTGACCAGGTGATGCTTCTGGCTAACCCAAGTTTAGAGGAGTTATATCACAAGTCATGTGCCCTCGCAGAAGATTCCCAGGAGGTCAGAGACTCCTTCCAGCACCCCGCAAGACTCATCAAGGTACCCGTCGCTCTTTTCATTGCCGAATCAGATCAGCTGACGTCGTACCGCAGGCTTGAAATGTTTGGAAGTAGGAAACGGAACTACATCAGCACAGCCAGTTAGGATAAGCAGTAGGGGAATGGAGTCTATTAGATGCCTATGAAATGTCACTCATCTCTGTCTAACTTTGACCCTTTGCCTCACCTCTTTACCCAACCCCGTCTACTCTTTCACCTTCAGTTTTTAGTGGGCATGAGAGGCAAAGACGAGGCCATGGCCATCGGTGGCCACTGGTCTCCCTCTCTGGACGGAGCCGAGCCAGAGAAGGATCCCTCAGTCCTCATAAAGACAGCTATACGCTGTTGCAAGGCACTCACGGGCATAGATCTTAGTCTGTGCACTCAGTGGTAAGAGCGCTTCTCCTCATTTGTCATTCAATTTGTTTTTTTTGGGTTTTTTTACCAAGTGTGAAACTTACAAATCATCCGACTATCCTTCGTGCTTGTATTATTGTCTATTTGATACTGTTATTGTACCGCCCTTTGTGTCTTGTCGTCTTGGCTCGCTCTTTTCTGTCAACACACTCTAAATTGACAAACACGTTTCACCATGGTGGCAAACCAAGCGCACGGGACTGTGGCGCGGAAGCAGTCGCCTGGACCAGATGACATCGCCATCACCTTTGTTTTATCCTTGTGTTCCTCTATTCTCTCTGTTGAAATATTCCATATTTATTGAACTGGCTTTCATATTCTTTTCTCGTATGCACATTGTCAAATGTGTCCAAGGTTAAAGGCAGAGCTGTATAACGTTGGGGGCGGGGGTATAGGCTTGTGACATCACGTCATGTTTGTCAACCTTCTCAAACTGGCTCCCTTCACCATGACAACCGTTGGAAAGCAGCAGACCGGCCCTTCTGTGTGTTGTGTGTGTGTGTGCTGGGAAGGTGGGGGTGGGAGGGTCACTGTATATTGACTTATCGGATCCTTTGGTGACACCAAGGGGGGAAGTGTGAGTGAAGGCAGGGGTAGCTAAAAAAGGTTTGCCTAGCCAGGCCTGCCTGTTGTGCTTTGCCCTGACCAGAATGTTTCTTTCCAATGCACCCTCTTCCTTTGCGACAGGTATCGTTTTGCAGAGATTCGCTATCACCGGCCGGAGGAGACACACAAGGGGCGGACAGTCCCCGCTCATGTGGAGACAGTGGTTTTGTTTCTTCCGGATGTTTGGCATTGTCTTCCTACCCGCTCAGAGTGGGAGGCGCTGTCGCGGCGACTCCGGGAGCAGCTGGCTGAGAAGCTGTTGGCCGAGCGAAAGGAGGCGGATGGAGAACAGGCACTGAACCGCTAATCCCTTCTCTTCTCATTTCCGCTTCTCACAGGAAGGCACAGGACTTACAAAAATAAGACACACACAAAACAAACACACACGCGCACCTCACGCCACAGGCAAAACACACGGACACGGAGTTTACGACTCCAGCCAACCTCACCTTGGCGTCCTCTGTTTTACCCCTCCAACTATCCCCCTTCCTCTTCTCCTCCACCCCAACATCAGCACTCAGCACCCCCCCCCCCCTCCCACACATCCAGCTAAATTTTCAACCAGTGATAGTTTTTTCCACCCCCCACCCCCTTTTTTTTTACGCTGGCATGCGGAAGTGGATAACTGCTGGAATCTGTTGAGTCAGTTGCATGCCGGTAATGTGTCTGTTGTAGAAATGTCTTATTTTTATATGATTTCTCACACCAATTTGATTGGGAAACAAGAGCCTTGCCCCAAGTCGTGTTCCTTGTCTGTTCTCGTTGTTGGCTTCTCTATTTTTATTTTTTCATTTGGACTACATGTAGAGTTTGATGCTTCCAGGGCAGTTGAATGAACATCTCATGTAGTTCTCTAAATCCTCCATAATTGGCAAAGCCAGTAGTTGTTAGGGCCGCCCTCTCACCCTCGCTTGGAGACAAACTCTCCTGATGGTACAGCTATTACCTCATTGTTTTGTTTTTTTATCTTTTTTTTGTGTGTGTGTGTGTGTGTGTGTTCCACAGATTGATTGGCAGCTGTTTGTTAAAGAGCTAGAGAGCTTCCCTGTGTGCCCCTCGGTAGCAGTGGACATAAAGCACAGTTGAGCTCACTAGAACGAGACTTTTTTTTTTTCCCCCCCCTTTTTGTTGAGAGGATTTGTGATCTTGCACGGATCAACTTGAAAGCTTACTCGGATCACGAATGGCGTGCTAACTTTGTCCTGTCCCTCCTTTCTCCCTCGCTCCCTCTCAACGACTGTCTTTCAAGGAGGAAGAGGAGAAGGACGGTGAGGAATCAAAGGATGTCTGCACTCCTACTCACTGGACCAAACTTGATCCGAAATCAATGAAGGTAATGTTGTGGTGTCATTCCTTTCATTTGAAATACTAATGAAAAAAAAAATATATTTTCTGTAGCGTTACAATAGTAAACCTGTCGCAGTAATGCATGCTGTTATTTTGGGTCAATTTGGGCAAAGTTAAAGCTGTTTGAATCTCAGGAACGTTTATTAGAATCCATTTCAATCTCATGATGACCAGATTATCTTTTCCTTCAGGAAAAAAAAGTTTCCCCCTGGGGTTTTAAAATACAGGCTTCGAGTGAAATCTTAAAGTCCTAAAATGCATTGAATCCACGACTCTAAAAACAAAGCCGTAATTGACACGAAAATGTCAAACACATAATTAAGGTTAGAGATTGTAAATAGTAGGGTGGGCCAGTGGTTAGCGAGTTGACCTCACAGTGCAAAGGTACCGGGTTCAATTCCAGCTCTGGCCTCCCTGTGTGGAGTTTGCATTTTCTCCCCGGGCCTGCGTGGGTTTTCTCTGGGTACTCCGGTTTCCTCCCACATTCCAAAAACATGCATGGCAGGCTGATTGAACACTCAAAATTGTCCCTCGGTGTGAGTGTGAGCATGGATGATTGTTCGTCTCTGTGTGCCTTGTGATTGGCTGGCAACCTGTTCAGGGTGTCCCCTATCCCCGAAGACAGCTGGGATAGGCTCCAGCACCCCTCGTGACCTTTGTGAGGATAAGCGGATAAGAAAATGGATGGATGGATGGATTGTAAATAGTCTCAAACATCAATAAATACTATCATATCGTGGTCGGATAATTTGTATTTGCAAGCTACACTCTGAGTCAGACTTCCAGCTGGACCGTGGTTTCACTCATTTTGAGCTTTGCTATATTGAAGCCCAGTTTCACCTCATTCGGCGCACTTGTTTTTGTGACTGCTGTAACAGGTGGACTGGTACATTGCCTCGCCACGTTACTTGGTAAAAGGGATTCTTGTTTTGCGTCGGCGGCATATCTTAAAGCTTGTAAAGTCAATTTTTGTACCCCTCTTTGACTTTCCCTCTTGCAACGCTCCCCTGCAGGTCAACGACCTGCGCAAAGAGCTCGACTGTCGCGCTCTGAGCTCCAAGGGCTTAAAGTCGCAGCTGATCGCCCGACTCACCAAGCAGCTGAAGGTGGAGGAGCAGCTGGAGGAGTCCAAGGAACCCGAGAAGCCAGAAATCAAACCGCCCGAGGAAGAAGAGCCGCTCCGCACCGAGGAGGACAAAGAGGTACCCGAGGCGTTCCACCGCTTAACCGCGCTGAGTCGCGATAAGAAGTTTGCGCTGACGAAACGCCGTCCCCCTGCTCTCGTAGGAGTAGGAAAGGAAGGGGCAAGAGGAGCTCGAGCGCCAGCGCCGAGAACGGCGCTACATCCTCCCAGATGAGCCCACCATCCTCGTTCACCCCAATTGGGCCGCCAAGAACGGCAAGTTTGACTGCAGCGTGATGTCCCTCAGTGTACTGTTGGACTACAGGCTGGAGGACAATAAGGAGACCTCTTTTGAGGTGAGAATGACAAGCTATTCTCTTTATAGTGAACCCATGGACATTCCTTTTATTTGCCTTTTCTGTTGGTTGTTTTGTCTCGGCCCAAAGAATGTTTTTTTTAAAAAATGGCGCCATCTGCTGACATCTTGGTGGTAAGGCACCATGTTGAGTTTTAGTCAGGTCATATATGGTTCATTGGAAACCTTTTTGGGTGGGCGTTAATGACTTTTCGCTGTCCGCGGCAGGGCTCAGGCCGCCGCCTCTGCGAATTTTAGCCGATCAGAGGCAGCGTGTTTGTCGATGGTTGACCCACGGCAATCCTGTCCTCCAGGTTTCCCTCTTCGCCGAGCTGTTCAACGAGATGCTGCAGAGGGATTTCGGTTACCGCATTTACAAAGCCCTCGCTGCCATCCCCGTCAAGGATGAAAAGAAGGAAAAGGAGAAGAAGGTCAAAAAAGAAGCCGAGAAGAAGGAGCTGGAAAAGAGGGAAATAAAGAAGGAGAAAGAGGAAGACGGCGACGAGCCAGCAGCGAAGAAATCAAGAGAGGACGACGAGGTCGAGAGGAGGAAGGTGCGTCACGAATACCTGGCGCTCGTATGAAGGATTTTTTTGTTTTTAACAACACGCCTTTGATTTGTGTGCGCGAGCAGACCGACGACAAGGTGGTGAAAAAGGAGGAGTCACGTGACGAGGACGAGAACGAAGATGACGGCAGCACGGCCAACGCAGAGGAGTACGACCCGATGGAGGCCGAAGATGCAGATGAAGATGACGACGACGATGGTAATTGCGCTTTTTCTTCATATCGACACGCCGCCATGTCTCATTCACAAAAATTCTGGCCAATGATGAGAAATCATGCACCACTCTGAATTTGTGATGGATTCCATTTCCACTTTTTCTGAGGCTTTTTTCCTGTTGAATTTAATTTCGGACATCACATTTAGTATGTTCAGTTCTACACATTTCAATTTCTTGTTTTTTTTTTTTTTTGTTTTTTTTTTTTAG
>NW_017842053.1:210899-244301 GCF_001891065.2 Hippocampus comes
GGTTTTTTGGCATTGTCTTCCTCCCCGCTCAGAGTGGGAGGCGCTGTCGCGGCGACTCCGGGAGCAGCTGGCTGAGAAGCTGTTGGCCGAGCGAAAGGAGGCGGATGGAGAACAGGCACTGAACCGCTAATCCCTTCTCTTCTCATTTCCGCTTCTCACAGGAAGGCACAGGACTTACAAAAATAAGACACACACAAAACAAACACACACGCGCACCTCACGCCACAGGCAAAACACACGGACACGGAGTTTACGACTCCAGCCAACCTCACCTTGGCGTCCTCTGTTTTACCCCTCCAACTATCCCCCTTCCTCTTCTCCTCCACCCCAACATCAGCACTCAGCACCCCCCCCCCCCCCTCCCCCAATCCATCAGCACCCCCCCCCCCTTCCCACACATCCAGCAGACACACACAGTGGAAGCAGTTGAGACTAGCTTGTGTTTGTGTACGCTCCCCTTTGCAACTGGTAAAGCAGCTTCCAGCTTGTCTAATTTGCAGCTCATCTGGGTCTAATCGTTTTAATTTGTTTCTGCTCTTTGCTGACAATTCCAAACGATGTCCTCTTAATCTGGGATGATTTGCTAAATTTTCAACCAGTGATAGTTTTTTCCACCCCCCACCCCCTTTTTTTTTACGCTGGCATGCGGAAGTGGATAACTGCTGGAATCTGTTGAGTCAGTTGCATGCCGGTAATGTGTCTGTTGTAGAAATGTCTTATTTTTATATGATTTCTCACACCAATTTGATTGGGAAACAAGAGCCTTGCCCCAAGTCGTGTTCCTTGTCTGTTCTCGTTGTTGGCTTCTCTATTTTTATTTTTTCATTTGGACTACATGTAGAGTTTGATGCTTCCAGGGCAGTTGAATGAACATCTCATGTAGTTCTCTAAATCCTCCATAATTGGCAAAGCCAGTAGTTGTTAGGGCCGCCCTCACCCTCGCTCTTGGAGACAAACTCTCCTGATGGTACAGCTATTACCTCATTGTTTTGTTTTTTTATCTTTTTTTTGTGTGTGTGTGTGTGTGTGTGTTCCACAGATTGATTGGCAGCTGTTTGTTAAAGAGCTAGAGAGCTTCCCTGTGTGCCCCTCGGTAGCAGTGGACATAAAGCACAGTTGAGCTCACTAGAACGAGACTTTTTTTTTTTCCCCCCCCTTTTTGTTGAGAGGATTTGTGATCTTGCACGGATCAACTTGAAAGCTTACTCGGATCACGAATGGCGTGCTAACTTTGTCCTGTCCCTCCTTTCTCCCTCGCTCCCTCTCAACGACTGTCTTTCAAGGAGGAAGAGGAGAAGGACGGTGAGGAATCAAAGGATGTCTGCACTCCTACTCACTGGACCAAACTTGATCCGAAATCAATGAAGGTAATGTTGTGGTGTCATTCCTTTCATTTGAAATACTAATGAAAAAAAAAATATATTTTCTGTAGCGTTACAATAGTAAACCTGTCGCAGTAATGCATGCTGTTATTTTGGGTCAATTTGGGCAAAGTTAAAGCTGTTTGAATCTCAGGAACGTTTATTAGAATCCATTTCAATCTCATGATGACCAGATTATCTTTTCCTTCAGGAAAAAAAAGTTTCCCCCTGGGGTTTTAAAATACAGGCTTCGAGTGAAATCTTAAAGTCCTAAAATGCATTGAATCCACGACTCTAAAAACAAAGCCGTAATTGACACGAAAATGTCAAACACATAATTAAGGTTAGAGATTGTAAATAGTAGGGTGGGCCAGTGGTTAGCGAGTTGACCTCACAGTGCAAAGGTACCGGGTTCAATTCCAGCTCTGGCCTCCCTGTGTGGAGTTTGCATTTTCTCCCCGGGCCTGCGTGGGTTTTCTCTGGGTACTCCGGTTTCCTCCCACATTCCAAAAACATGCATGGCAGGCTGATTGAACACTCAAAATTGTCCCTCGGTGTGAGTGTGAGCATGGATGATTGTTCGTCTCTGTGTGCCTTGTGATTGGCTGGCAACCTGTTCAGGGTGTCCCCTATCCCCGAAGACAGCTGGGATAGGCTCCAGCACCCCTCGTGACCTTTGTGAGGATAAGCGGATAAGAAAATGGATGGATGGATGGATTGTAAATAGTCTCAAACATCAATAAATACTATCATATCGTGGTCGGATAATTTGTATTTGCAAGCTACACTCTGAGTCAGACTTCCAGCTGGACCGTGGTTTCACTCATTTTGAGCTTTGCTATATTGAAGCCCAGTTTCACCTCATTCGGCGCACTTGTTTTTGTGACTGCTGTAACAGGTGGACTGGTACATTGCCTCGCCACGTTACTTGGTAAAAGGGATTCTTGTTTTGCGTCGGCGGCATATCTTAAAGCTTGTAAAGTCAATTTTTGTACCCCTCTTTGACTTTCCCTCTTGCAACGCTCCCCTGCAGGTCAACGACCTGCGCAAAGAGCTCGACTGTCGCGCTCTGAGCTCCAAGGGCTTAAAGTCGCAGCTGATCGCCCGACTCACCAAGCAGCTGAAGGTGGAGGAGCAGCTGGAGGAGTCCAAGGAACCCGAGAAGCCAGAAATCAAACCGCCCGAGGAAGAAGAGCCGCTCCGCACCGAGGAGGACAAAGAGGTACCCGAGGCGTTCCACCGCTTAACCGCGCTGAGTCGCGATAAGAAGTTTGCGCTGACGAAACGCCGTCCCCCTTCTCTCGTAGGAGGAGGAAAGGAAGAGGCAAGAGGAGCTCGAGCGCCAGCGCCGAGAACGGCGCTACATCCTCCCAGATGAGCCCACCATCCTCGTTCACCCCAATTGGGCCGCCAAGAACGGCAAGTTTGACTGCAGCGTGATGTCCCTCAGTGTACTGTTGGACTACAGGCTGGAGGACAATAAGGAGACCTCTTTTGAGGTGAGAATGACAAGCTATTCTCTTTATAGTGAACCCATGGACATTCCTTTTATTTGCCTTTTCTGTTGGTTGTTTTGTCTCGGCCCAAAGAATGTTTTTTTTAAAAAATGGCGCCATCTGCTGACATCTTGGTGGTAAGGCACCATGTTGAGTTTTAGTCAGGTCATATATGGTTCATTGGAAACCTTTTTGGGTGGGCGTTAATGACTTTTCGCTGTCCGCGGCAGGGCTCAGGCCGCCGCCTCTGCGAATTTTAGCCGATCAGAGGCAGCGTGTTTGTCGATGGTTGACCCACGGCAATCCTGTCCTCCAGGTTTCCCTCTTCGCCGAGCTGTTCAACGAGATGCTGCAGAGGGATTTCGGTTACCGCATTTACAAAGCCCTCGCTGCCATCCCCGTCAAGGATGAAAAGAAGGAAAAGGAGAAGAAGGTCAAAAAAGAAGCCGAGAAGAAGGAGCTGGAAAAGAGGGAAATAAAGAAGGAGAAAGAGGAAGACGGCGACGAGCCAGCAGCGAAGAAATCAAGAGAGGACGACGAGGTCGAGAGGAGGAAGGTGCGTCACGAATACCTGGCGCTCGTATGAAGGATTTTTTTGTTTTTAACAACACGCCTTTGATTTGTGTGCGCGAGCAGACCGACGACAAGGTGGTGAAAAAGGAGGAGTCACGTGACGAGGACGAGAACGAAGATGACGGCAGCACGGCCAACGCAGAGGAGTACGACCCGATGGAGGCCGAAGATGCAGATGAAGATGACGACGACGATGGTAATTGCGCTTTTTCTTCATATCGACACGCCGCCATGTCTCATTCACAAAAATTCTGGCCAATGATGAGAAATCATGCACCACTCTGAATTTGTGATGGATTCCATTTCCACTTTTTCTGAGGCTTTTTTCCTGTTGAATTTAATTTCGGACATCACATTTAGTATGTTCAGTTCTACACATTTCAATTTCTTGTTTTTTTTTTTTTTTGTTTTTTTTTTTTAGACAAGGATGACAACGACGACAGGGACAGAAGAGATCGCAAAGATGATCGCAAATCGCCAAAAGACAAGAATTTAAAGGACAAGGTAGGCGGCTTCATTTTGCACTGCTTTAAATGGGTATGGAAGGAAAATTTTCACTATTTAAAGCCAGGCGTGACCAGCTGTTTTTGATATTTTCCATAAAGTAGAAATGACAGTTGCAGTAAAGGCAGAATATATATATTTTTTTAACCAGCAGGACAAGAAGCAGATGATCACGCACAACAAGGAGCTACTGATGGCGTTTGTTTACTTTGATCAAAGTCACTGGGGCTACCTACTGGAGAAAGACTTGGAGGAAATCTTGTATACGCTTGGACTGCACCTTTCGCGTGCCCAGGTGAGCCAAAAAACATTTCTGTTTGGCCGCCGCACACGCAAGTCTGTCCCCCTAATGTCTCTTTTTTTGTTGCCGTTTTCAGATCAAGAAACTGCTGAACAAGCCGGTCGTGAGAGAGTCGTGCCATTACCGAAAACTAACCGACAGGCCAAAGGACGAGCCCGATTTCTCCCCCACTGAAGTCCAAGTGGAGAATCCCTTAGGTGAGCGCGTTCGCGACGCTTACCGCACAAGAGTTACGAAGTTATAAAGTGCCATATTCAACGCGTCTTCTTCCCGTCAGGCAACAGAGATCTACTCCCTGCTCCCAAGTGGATTGCACGCTCGGAAACCAGCGAATCCAGCACGCTGATCGTGTACAACGGCGCCATGGTGGACATTGGCAGCCTGATGCAGAAGTTGGAGAAGAGCGAGAAGGCGCGCGAGGAGATCGAACACAAGCTCATGGTGCAGGACGCCAAGATGGGTAAATACTTGAGCCGTTTGGTTTTTTTTAGTCACACATGTCACAAACTACACTCTCCGTCAGACCTCCAGCTGGACTACGGTTTGCCTCAATTTGAGCTTTCCCACGCTGAAGCCCAGTTCCACCCCAATGCGCATTCTCGTTTGCGTGACTGCTCCGATAGGTGGACTGGCACATTGTCGAACTATGTGACCTGCTAATTAAACTGACTTGATGCATCACCGCTAACTTAGACTCATTCCGATTATTTGTAAACATAAGACGAAAAGAAGCCTTTTATGTATGTTTTGAAATGTCCTCGTCAACTGTCACGCCAGAGGAAGACGCCATGGTGAAAGCGCAACTGGAACAAGACAACAGGTGCTTGACAAAGGAGCTGGATGAGACGACAAGCACCCTGAGGCAAACGGAAAAAACACTGAAGGACGCCGAGGAGCAGACTTGCATCTACCACGAGCAGCTCACCAAGACCTGCAAGGCTCTGACAGATACGGTGAAAGGGCTGACGGCGGTGATGAGAAAGGTAGTGGTCGTAGAAGCCAGTTGTGTGTTGACTTTTAAGCGAGATTTCGTCTTGAAATTGAAAATTGGTAGAAATCTGATGGTGGAAAGTTTCACTTTGTAAATTGGAAGTGATTGGGAAGATATGCTTCCATACTCCAGGCATTTTGTGAACCAACAATCAATCCCTTGTAATTTTACCTTGCAATAAATAAAAAGCATGGCTAAGTGAAATGTACGCATTTAATTTAGAAAATTTAATGGTGTCAAATTAGAAGTTGCCTGAAATATGAATAGCAAATTAACTTGCAAACATGTGACATATTTATACTTCATCACAAGACTTGTTGTAACGAGCACCAAACTGATTTTGTGCAAAAACGGGATGCAATCTTATTTGTTGTTCTCTCCCCCGCCAGGATCAAGATGAAAATGACAAGGAGAAAAGCGTGCCGCTTCAAATGAATGGCGCCAAAGAACCAGCCACCTCTTAAATCAGCGGTTGGGAACATGCTACCCTTGGGCCAATATACATGACCGGCCCGCCATGCAATGCTAAAAACGGATAAAACCTCAGAGGAACTGATAGGAAAAGCTCCCAAAACTTTAAATCCACAAATACTTGTCAAGTCCACAAATCTGTTTGATTGTTGACATGAAAAGACCCCCCGCCCCCTACATTTTGCATGGCCCATGGTGGGTAAAAGGTTCTCGACTGCTGTAATAACTGATCTAAAATACTCATTGTCTTCACTTGTAAATATTCACAAAGCGATTTTTATTGTTTGGACCTTGTCTCAACTCCCTTTGTGGGTTTAGTCATAAATTAGTTCCTTTATTGACCTGTGTACATATTTGTTTTTTTTTTGTTTTTTTACCATACTTTGTTTATGAGCTCACTTTCTATTTTTTTCCGTTTGTTGTGCCAGTTTGTGTGATAGTTGTGCTATTAAGAGATTTAGGTTTTTTTTCTAATAGGCAATGCCGAGCTAATTTATGTGCAAGAGAATTTCTAACGAATTATATTTAAACGACGATAACTTTGGATTCAACAAGGGTCATCCTGACTTGCCTTGTAAATAAGATGTCATCCACTGTTGAATAAACAGTTTTTTGTTTGTTTTCGGTATTTTCCCGCGTTGATTTCACCTTCTGGGGTGTTTTTGGCCAGACGACAAATGTCCTCAATAAGAATGCCTTGCAATACCACTTCTTTTCAGCAGAGGGAGGCACTTGCTAAAAGTGTGACATGGCGTGTGACCTCTTCTTTCTAACATCTATTTGATTTTGAAGATCTGTTGACAGTTTAGCTTCAACACGGAGCATCAACTGGTTAAGAATGTGACCCGTGACTGAAAGGCCCCAGGCGCTCGATTCCTCTCATGATGTGCCCTTCAGCGAGACATCAATCTCCCTCCAGGCTCCTGGAAAGATTTCCACTGCTGCAGCGAACCACCAATTGTGAGTGCCTGTCATACTTGGTTCACTTTATGATGAAGAGGTTGCTTTTTAACCCCACCCCCACCCCACCCTTGAAGAAATCTGTCATAAGGTTTGTACACACTTCGATTTATAATGCACCGTTATGCGCTTAGTTTATAAGCCATGTGATAAACTTCTGCCTGGTAAAATATTGTATAGCCAGACCCAGATGAATTTTAAAGGCTGCTTTATGTCAAATGTCGTACTCCTTTCATCTTTTGTTACTGTCATCACCTGTATACTGGACAGTACACTCTCTGAATCCATTCTTAACCAGTCAAGCACTTGCAAGGGCTCCTTGAGTGAAAACACAAAAATCTGTTTGTACTGTTTTCACACTTGTGTGTGTGCTTGCTTTTTGAGAAGCAATGCACTTCATTTTATAACATTGTAAATCACTGAACTGCAACATGCCAGGAACTCCCAGTCACTATCTGGGGGCCATTCCGGGGATGATTTCACACCATCTATCAGGAATATTATCCTCATGCTTGGAGGAACAAGATTACGGGTGTGGCCAGACACGACTGGGTTGGGGACTATCAATCATACTGTCGTAAAGCAGGGTGGGAGTGTTGCATCTCTTTTTAACTTTTGAACCTTTTTGCTCCTATTTATGCCTTCTGATACGTTGCCATAAATTACCACAATGTTAACTGCAACGAAGACCCAATACTTGCACTCTACACAATAAAATGCTCAATTTGACTAACCCTATCGCAGAATTGGATTTTAGACCCATCTCATGAAGCTTATTATTGCGGTTGAGGTTTACAATGGTTAACCTATTAGGGATGGGCGAGTACCGATATCGGCCTTATTTTAAGGTGTCAGGAAAAGCCTACTAGAACATCTGAACTTCATTTGGGTTTGGTCAGAGCCACTAAAATGGTGGCAGGTGTGTGCCGACTCACAATTAACAAGTTTGAATGTGACTGGTTCATTGAGAAACGCTCCATTCTCAGTTATAAGGGTGCGCACACTTGTGAAACCACATTATCCCAATTTTTTCACTCTTACTTTTTTTTTCTCAATTGATTTGTACTCGTTATTCATTGGGGAAGAATTTTTTTCAACGCGATAAATTAATAATCGTTTCATAATGATTCCTCTTGGATTTTACTTTGAAAATGGCACGGTGGCTCGCATCAAACGCTCCCCCAGACTGCAGGTTCCCCCATTCCAATTTGAATCTCTCACATTGCTGTAGAATGGTGTGAATGTAGCGGCCTGCAAATTCCTTGTTTAAAAGGGCACAGGAAGCATCTCTGTGCAGCGCCTGCAGCTTGTCTGTGTCATTTCCTTGAGAACAATGTGGATCTGTCACGCGGCCCTTTGCTTATGTGACTGCTTTTGTCTTACTGCTGAGCACCGAGTAGTTGACAAACAAACCTCATTTGTTCCCCTCCGAGGAACACACAGAGCGTTTGCACTTGTGAGCTTAATGCGTATGCATGCGACGTGTGAAATTCAAGGCCGGTGCAGCGAGCGGGCCAGGTAAAGCCCGCACCCCAGGCTGCAACAGAAGCCCTTTGTGGGGTAGGGGGGGCCCTTATATCAAAGGCCTTGTGGTCTCGCAGGCTGACAATCAGCTCATTTCAATGCGGGGTCACATTCACCAGACAAGGTTAGTTTAAAAAAAAAAAAAAAAGAGGAGGAAAAGGGAGTGGGGAAACAACTGATCAACTTTTAGTTCGTTTTTTTTTTTTTTTTTTTTTTTTTTTTTTTGCTCAGAATTAAGCGTCAGTGTTGCCGTGCTAATATCATCTGCCACTGCGTTGGTTCAACCTCAAACCCTCGTGTCGTCTTCCCTTATGTCCATTCTCATCACTCAGCACTTTGCCTCATCACTCTCTTTCATGATCAGCCCCCCCCCCCCCCCCCAACCTACGTGCGTGTCAAAAGTTCAGAGTTGTACTTACCATGACAAAGCCGACCCCCCATCCCTCACACAAAACCCGCTGTGTTGCCTTTTCAACTCTGTCTCAGGACTTGGGTGTTTAGTAGCCCACACAATTGTCTCAGGTCAACCCGCCCACTATTTGGACAACATAGGAAACTAATCTTGGGCCACATGAGGCAGAACAGAACACGTTTGTTTATGTACAGCGTCTGAATTAAGGGCTGCATACATAAGATTTTTTTTTCACTGAAAAGGGATGAAGGCAAAGTGTCTTTTTTAAAAAATGTTTTTTTTGGACTGATATTTTCTAAAATGACAGTGTAGTCAATTCTGTGGAAATGCAGCTTGAGCATATCAAGTGTTCATTCTAGGTTTGCGTCTTGATAATACTCGCTCAGGTCGCTGTGTAATAGCGTGTTTAAAGAAAAATTGACTTTTCTACATCAAAATGAACCCATGAACTACTGATGTTGTCACTTAAATGCAGCTCCCCTTTTCCCGGAATTTGGAGTCTCCTCTTCTAAGAAGACAAGTTTTACTTTTCATGTTCACAGGTAGACCCGTTACTGCTTCTCAAAGGTGTTCCGCAGGGTTCTGTACTTGGTCCCACATTTTTCCCAATATTTACATCTCTCTCGAAATAAACCCTCATGAACTCATTCTGGCAAATTGCTGCTTGTTAAAATGACCGCCCTACCATTTCTAGATCACCTTTAAAAACTGCTCCAAAAGCTTGATGCCGTATCCAGTATCACAGTCCCAACTGGTTTGTCTCCGGTGCGCCCTTTGACCCCTTTCACTGTGAACTATCCTACCCAGTTAATTAGTCCTCTCTTCAGCCACACAGGCAAATTCGCCGGTCGATGTTCATCTGTAAAACTCTCAAGATCCCAACTTTATCTTTTCAATTAAAACCAAAAGAAAGTCCACACATTAGTGGTTGGGGACAAAAATCACCACGGAATGGTGTTTAATTGTAAAACACGCAAGGGATCCTTTGCCGTCCATAAATCTCCTTCTCACTCTTTGTTCACCGGGAGAGGTTTGCCAGAAATTCCCTCGGTCGCCACAATCAAACAAACAAGTCAACCACCCTCTTCGGGCCTGTTTGGTATTTCAGGTAATTGATACATAAGAGGCTCCTTTTGCGGGTCCCTCATGGCTGAGTGCACCAAGAGAGAGGGGCCCCTGTTCGTAGCGAGGACCTCACCGCAAGAAACTTACTTCCTGTGCAGTGGCACTGCAAAGCGGTGTTGTCGAGGAAGCGATTCCCCCCCCCCACCCCCTGCCTGCCCTCCACGATAACCTCCCCCCCGGCCGCGCTGTGTCGTCGTCATCATCTATGAATGATGAGACGCTTCCTTCGCTTGGCAAGTTAATGCAACGGTACACCGCTGCATCCCTAACTGAAGTGTGTTTTTGCAAAGTGGATGCAAACATGGGCCAAAACAAGCTTGCATATACGTTCTCGTGACAGTTGAGTCGGAAGTTGGACCAAATGTTTATTCCTGAGCTAGCGGTGAGAAAATCTGCTTTGCTCAGCGGGGTTCTGGGTTCAAAGCTCAGTTTAGTTTGCATGTTCTCCCCGTGTTACCCATCCATGACCCCGATGATAAGTGCTCGAAAATGGATGGAATTCCTTCTCAATTGTCCAAACAGGCCCTCATGATTGCAAGCTTTAATGTATTGTTTCCCTTTTTCTGCTTCCTGTGACATGGATGCATCACTTCCTCGCTCTGTGTAGCTTAAGTGCAAGCACGTAGTCACCTTGGCAAAAAGGAAGCACATTAGTCCTCACTCGTCTTGCCTGCGTACATTCATATTTTGTTCAGGTACTCCAGCCCGTGCTATTTTTGTGTCGCTATGTCTATAGCGCGCCTCACTAACGAAGCACATATGCGGTGCTTTTTTTTAGTCACATGACCATGAAGGTCTTCAAAGCCCATTAAGGATTCTGTTCCCTTTAGCTAGAGTCTGCCCGCATCCCTAATTTGGGGCTCGGTGAGATATTGCAGCCTGCAAAGACGACCTTCAGTAGCTGTTTGAAACTGATTTGAGCCATTTGGTTTTGGCTTAAACGCAAAAACTAGCAAAAGGACAATGTTCCTGATTATACTTGCATTGAATATGCAGGAGGTACAATTTGTGCAGATAGACGTGTTTTCCGAATTGGCAAAAAAAGAAAAAAAGTTTTGTTCTGACCAACCAATCACAGGACTCTTATTATACCGCATGCTATTATTTTGAAGGCATCTTGACGGGATGTGTTTGGGGTATTAAGGGTCCTCCCTGCAGTGCTCCATAAAGTCACGAGAAAGTCGTCACATGGGACCGCTTAAGCCACTCGTCCATTACGGCTCAGTGGCCCCGTGTTTGAGTCGTCGCACCTGTAAACACTAAAAAAATGAAGCCTCATTTTGGACATCCAGATTAGCCCGAAAGCTACATAACTGATTACCACCGCTTATGCCGTATTTTCCTCAAAATCTGGATGAAGGCGCAACCATTCATTTGAAGTGGAAACTGCCAGAAACAAATTGCGCCACCCGAAGAGCGCGTCTCTATCTTAAACGCAAAAACTAGCAAAAGGACAATGTTCCTGATTATACTTGCATTGAATATGCAGGAGGTATAATTTGTGCCAATAGACGTGTTTTCTGAATTGGCAAAAAAAAAAGTTTTGCTCTGACCAACCAATCACAGGACTCTTATTATACTGCATGCTTTTATTTTGAAGGCATCTTGATGGGATGTGTTTGGGCTGTTAAGGGTCCTCCCTACAGCGCTCCATAAAGTCACGAGAAAGTCGTCACATGGGAGCGCTTAAGCCACTCGCCCATTACGGCTCAGTGGACCCGTGTTTGAGTCGTCGCACCTGTAAACACTAAAAAAATAAAGCCTCATTTTGGACATCCAGATTAGCCCGAAAGCTACATAACTGATTACCACCGCTTATGCCGTCTTTTGCTAAGAATCTGGATGAAGGCGCAGCCATTCATTTGAAGTGGAAACTGCCAGAAACAAATTGCACCACCCGAAGAGCGTGTCTCTATTAACCTAAATAGTGACCACCGTCGGTTCCAAAAAGCTTTGCTGGGCTGGACGCGCTCGCATCAACTCTGCGCTCGTAGTCTGAGGTCAAGGCAAGCGTGGCGCTATTTCCACTGCATCAGCTAGCTAGCTAGCAACAAGCTTCTGCTGACTACCTAGTGAGGCTGAACATGTTGCGGAGTCGCTATTCAGTCAGTAATCATCGCCTCCATGGCTAAGAACCTAAAATGTACAGGCATCGTTTAATGCCGGAACTAAGTAGTTGGGTGAAGGAATACGCTTTTCACAAAGGTCTGGATGTAACCGCGTTGAAGTGGAGCATATCCAACTTCGAACGGCAAAATAGCAGGAAATTGTGTGCCTGGAGAGAAAATGATACAAAATGAAAAGCAGGACCGAAACCGGAAATGAATGAAGTTGTATTGCGGCATGCGTAAAGCCTCATTTTGGACATCCAGATTAGCCCGAAAGCTACATAACTGATTACCACCGCTTATGCCGTCTTTTGCTAAGAATCTGGATGAAGGCGCAGCCATTCATTTGAAGTGGAAACTGCCAGAAACAAATTGCACCACCCGAAGAGCGTGTCTCTATTAACCTAAATAGTGACCACCGTCGGTTCCAAAAAGCTTTGCTGGGCTGGACGCGCTCGCATCAACTCTGCGCTCGTAGTCTGAGGTCAAGGCAAGCGTGGCGCTATTTCCACTGCATCAGCTAGCTAGCTAGCAACAAGCTTCTGCTGACTACCTAGTGAGGCTGAACATGTTGCGGAGTCGCTATTCAGTCAGTAATCATCGCCTCCATGGCTAAGAACCTAAAATGTACAGGCATCGTTTAATGCCGGAACTAAGTAGTTGGGTGAAGGAATACGCTTTTCACAAAGGTCTGGATGTAACCGCGTTGAAGTGGAGCATATCCAACTTCGAACGGCAAAATAGCAGGAAATTGTGTGCCTGGAGAGAAAATGATACAAAATGAAAAGCAGGACCGAAACCGGAAATGAATGAAGTTGTATTGCGGCATGCGTCTGCCCATTCAGAAATACAATTATTGCACTAAAATTTATGTTTGAAATTGCTCCACTGAAAATCTTTGGAAGTCAAAAAATGTGTTGCTCCAGACAATGTGAATTTAAGACATTTTTTTTAAAAGTGTAGATTAAAAGAAAACAACTTGTTCATTTGTTATATTGTCGTATATATGTTAATTAAACTCTTGCTTCAGGTCCTTAGGCTTAATTTGCAAAAAAAAAAAAAAATGCTTTTCAGAATTAGAAAGTTGCTGCTCAAATAAAATCACTGATGAGCAAAACTGCTCCACAAAGGAAAAAAAATATATATATTGGGACCAGTTTTGAGTCATATCCCTAATATTCAATATTTTATAACAAATTGCTGACTGTCCCCTCTGTGGGCTACCGCTGTGAACGTCTTTGGTCGTCACTTAATGAGTGACAATGAGCATGCAATCGTAAGAACACAAACTGCATCTTGTTTTATGAGCCTGTTCACACCGTTGGTCACACTATTTACATAGCGGACGTCCCTCCCGCCTGCTCAGCCTGTTGTGGCAACGCAACCCAGAACAATTTAGCATTCCCGAGTGCAGCGTAGCTTGACTTGGTGTAAACGTGACATTTGGAGGCTCCCAAGTGCAGCTGGCAGACAATCTCGCACATGACTGTGTCCCGTTCGTGTCTACAAGGCCTTTGTGTGTCTGTCTATGCGCTGAATGAAGACATGGGTGTCAACCTTCAGTCATCACCTTCATACACCCCCCCCCCCCAAAAAAAATCTTTCTTTCTGTCTCATCATTCGGTTTAAAATCCAACCTGCTTCCTGTCCTCCCTGGAAGCATGTTGGTGACCTATTAAACCAACGTGACTCAATGGTAGACTTTAGTGATCCATAGTTATGGCTTACGCACTCTAATTAAGTGAATCTGACTCTCTGATTTCACTTCAAAACGCCTGTTGATTTGTTGCCTTGAATGACGCACTTTACGGTGGGCACACACACACACACACACACACACACACACACACTTCCTTTGATGTCGGCGGCTGAGACAAAGTGCTGAAATGAGGAAATGGTAATAACAGACTAGCAGGGAAAATGGAGAAAACATGTCCAGTCAGGCGTCAAAGAGCAAATGAATGAAACCCCAAAACGTGACTGTGGTCTCAATAAATTGACATGATGGAGCTTTTACAATGGAGAAATTCCAATATACAGCAGCAACATTATGAAAGGGAGAAAGTAGAAGACAAAATATATAAAATAACATTTAAAAAAATAATAAAGAAGATAGCTATACTGATTACTGGTAGCTGAGAGCAGATGCTTCAATTATCAGCACTGTATCAAAATACACATCACAACATTTTGAGGGAGTGGGGGTGGAACGGATGACTGGGAGGTCCGTTTATTTCAATCGGGAGAGATATTGGCAGGTCACTAAACTGCACCAAATGGGCGGATGGTAAGAGTGCAGGCCGCGTGTGTTGCCTGACGATTTGGGTCAAATTCATTCCTGGCACGGTGTTAAAGAGGAAGCCCTCTGGGGTGTTTTGGTTGGATCCCCAGAGCCAAGTTCTCCTCGCAGGACCAGATGTTTGTGACACACCGATCACATTCCAAATATACGCCTTGATCACATCAAGGCCGTCGGCCCCACGCAAGCACCTGAGACTACTTAGCGTATGGAAATGGACGGGCCGGGGGTGCTGGATTTGCTGTAATTATGCTAACTGTGGGATCAACTTTTGCTTCTTGATAATCACTTCCAACCGGCAGACTAAACATTGCGGAAGAAAGACACCTCAAATTTGTTACGCGGCTCAAGCGCTATTGTCCAACAACATGAATTTGTCATGTTTTTCATCTGGACTGCATTAGTATCAAACAATGGAAATGGTTCTACCAACTTCCTCCTAACGCATAGTCCGTGAAAATGGATAGATCTACTTTTGATTGTTAACAGTTTTTACAATAGCAACACTTTTCCCGAAGCAGGAAATCAACAATTGTTGGAGTTGGGAGTGGTTTAGTGTATGTGTAACCGAGATATAAATCAACTTCTCCAAGAGTAAATAACCAAGTCCAAAAAAAAATAATTACAGTGGAACCTCTAAAGTCACATTTGTGGAAAAGTACCACATGAAACTTGAGCTCACTAGGCATTGAAAGCAGCGTGGTGGGATGCGAAACATTCGCTTCAGTTCAGTTGTATTTAACTTTTTCGTCATGGATTTCAAATGTTATATGCAATACATTTGACTTCATTCAGTACATTTTTTTATACTATATGGAACGGCAACATTGATGTTCAACCTGTTCATCATGTTACAATGGCTCACAATGTTAGTAAATATAGTATTTACAAATAAAAGCTCATCTTTGATGAACTCTGAGGCTAAATACACTTGGGGAGAGTACCGAGAGCAAAATCTTATAAAGTATTACTTGGTGTAAAATCTTTCAGCACCACTGATAAGAATTAACTTTACACGTGTTTTGCTTTTTCTTTGGCTTTTTAACTTTGTGGTTTTTTTCCCCCAACCACAGAAGAATAGCGGTGCTACAACAAGCAGGGGCATGCAGAGGGTTGGGGCAACAGGGAGGGGGCCATCCTCCTCCTCGGCAGTGACAGCTTTGTCTTGAAGAGGGGGCATCCACTTTTGATCAAGGAGGTATAAAGCTAAAAAAAAATCTTTTAGAATCATATCCCACCCAATCATAACCAGTCCTCCCACCCCCCATAAAAGTTGTCCGTTCATCACGGGCAAGTGATGAACTGGCCAAGCAGGAAAATTGGATTATAACTGTCAAACCATCTCCTTTATTCCCGCCGCACAACTGCTTCTTCCTTGACAATCACCCCATTTTTTTTTTTTTTTTTTTTTTTTTTGCACCCCAGTCCATGTGCAGCGCTCCTTTGTAATTTTTTTTTTTTCCACGTTCGGCCATTTTGCTTGATGTGCTGTGGGGCTTGTACTCAACAATGAATGTCATTTTTCACACATGCCCAACAAAATCAAGTCCGACTCAGTTGCAATTTCCTGAATTTTCAACCTGTAGTGATTTTGTACTGAACCCATTGTGCGTTGTTTTTGTTCCCCCCCCCAGATTGAATGTAATCACGCGGTGTCTTCACTTTGAGCTTTTCAACATCGTTCTGGAGGGATGAAGTCAGTTATCGTGCGTTGGCCGCGCCAATGTATTCTTTTCATGTGCAGAGGAAGCTCAATATCCTGTTGCATGCAGCCTCTTAATACGAACTGGCAGAATGGAACCCGGGGCCTCCCAGAGGTCCGAGCGCTGCTTAAAAGTCAAGCCAAAAAAGCTTTTTGAGCGTGTGATATACGAGGTGCGCGTCCATCTGTGGCCTTAGCTAAAAGCATCATCTAATAGGCAAAAGGTTAGATGTGGTTCTCATTTTGGAGGTAAGATGTAATGAGACACAAGTTTGTGCAGGAGAACAGATGCAAATATTGGACATTTGGAAATGAGCTTTACTCTGACTCACTTTTTATTTTAATGCCATATGGACGGCCATTTGGGTCATGTTCCGGACACTACGTTGGTGACATCTGCACAATCTATTCAGAGCTGCATCAGACGTCATTAACAAAAATTCAAATGTGTATTTTTGTATGATATGAATTCAGCAGTGTATTAGTTGAGCTAAGCAAAATATTAGGAGCAGCGAGATGCCGTGCAATTCACTTTTACTGTAAACTATAGCCATGATATTTTAATAACTCACAAATTTAATTTAAAAATTTGATTTTACCGAGTCTATTGGCAAAGAAAGGCTGTTATGTCTATCAGGTTTGAAAATTAGCTTTGAAAAGTAATTACAGTATATTTAAACTGCTATATTTGAAGAAATCATATTGGTTACTGTTTTCATGTATTTTTTTTTCAATAAGATTTTCTGTTTTCCAACAACTATTTGTAAATAGTACAGTTAGCTTTACTAACTTTTGTTTTTGTAGTCATTTCATTATTTAAATATTAAATTGGTTTGTATTCAATTTCCATATTTATTTGTTACTATTTCGATATTTATCTAATGGTTTCACCATATAAATTGGCCTCTCCACTCATAAGTCACGTATATCAAAATGTTTAATAAAAAGTTGAGAAAATACATGTTTTGCACTCATTTCCTTGGGTGAAACTTTTGAGTGACCATTTTTAAAGGGAAAGGCAAGTCAACATTTTACCAAATGTCACCTGTTTTCTGAGTTTGGTCATGTGACATTCGCAAGGTGAGCCGTGATTGGTCAGAGCCCTGAAAAACTGTCATCACCGGACAGCAAGTGACAAAATGGACGCCCCCTAAGGTGGATTGAAAGGTGATTTTTTAATTTTTTTTTTTTTCTGCTTGATTCATAAGCCACAAACGCAATGTTAACCACAATGCCATGTTTGGACAACTGCAAAAGTGAAAAGTGGGGACAAAAAAAGTTGTCCCCTTTGAAACTGACAACTTGTTTTCTTTTTTTCGCTATTATGCGAAATGCACACACCTGTAAGCAGTGGGAGGTCCACCTGTGTGTCTCCCTTCTCCTTTCTCTGCTTCCCCCTCCTCCTCCTCCTCTTCTACCCTTCTTCGAGTTTGGCTCCCTCTGTCTCACTCCCGTCAGGACCCTCACAGCAGGAGGACCCCTCGCCGCCGGCTATGTTTCCAGGAGACAAAGCTGCAGTTTAACTCAACAAGTCCATTGAAGTCACTTTGAATCTGGAGCTCACAGAGCGGCGGACATGTCGCTCCACCCGCCACGAATCGTGCAGCTCTCCGCCGGCTCTCTGGCGGTGGTCTTCGGCCACGACGAAGACGACGAGTCGGCGGACGAGAGCCGCCGGAGCGCCGCCGCCGCCGCCACCACTACCGGGCTGGAGGTGTTCGCCGACTTCAAGGCGCAGAACCTGCGCAGCTTCTGGAATAAACGGCTGGTGAGGGCCATGGGCGAGGTGCACTTCCAGGGCTGGATGGACAGCTTGGTGCTTTTTATCCAGGGAAGCTCGGCTAGCTTGGAGGTGCTGAGGGAAGCGTGGATGAGAAGAGCGCTCAAGTCAGCCACGGGCTTGGTTATCAGAGCTGTGGGTAAGAAGTTACACACTACTACACTCACTCATACAGTACAGTAAAGCGTCTTAATCCATACAAAAGTACAAGCTCAAGACTGCTTATCCACCAAATACCGCCTTCATGAGTAACACAAGTAGTAACACAAGTAGTAACCTTTACAAAGGTCAAAGACAAGACTTTTTTCGTACATTTAATATTGTATGCTAGCGTGTTGTTTTTTTAAAAAAAAGAAAAATAACATGATAGAGTATTGTAACTATAAAAAAAAACTAACAAATAGAATGTACTGATTTAAAACAGTTGTGTATACATCTAATGAATTCATATGGCTCCATTTGGTGTGTTACGCCTTAGCCACCGGGGGCAGTATAATACATGCATATGTACACGACAACGCTCTACTCGGTAAGCTGCAGTAATAGTTGTCGTTTTTCGCAGAAGATAAAGAATTAATGCTTGTCGGTCTGTGCTCAAATTTCTGTTCCTCAAAGGGATATAATGTATCATCAATGCTTATTTCTTTAGGACATCTATAGGTTTTTGCATCGTCTGTCAGCATCAAGTTAGCGTATCTTTTATCAGAACTGTCGTATACCGTAATTCACGCTTTTTTTGTGTGTAGTTTGGCTGGTCCAGGGACTTGTGATGTGATGTGATATATATTTCTATTTTAAAATCCCCTTTCCCTCATCGTGTTGACAGCACCAGGCGAGTTCCGGTTGGCTTCAAAACGTTTGCTTCTGAATACGGAAACGGTTTTCATTTTAGTTAAAAAAATGGCTTACCCTATATAAACATACACATGATACAAGAGAATGAAAGTAACAAAAAAATGTTTTCATACGTAGAATGTGAGTCCACTATCTGTATACTGAATATGCATTCGTATTATCCACGTAAGAAACTAATAGTCAGATTCAACTTGTAAGAAGCTAATAGTTGTATCAAGTTGTATTCTTTTATGAGGTGTCACACAGAGGCTTCAACATGTGTTTACAACTTTGACAAAAATGTGTCAAAGCCATAAAATTGACCCTTCAAATTATCTATACACAACAACTGGTCACAACATTAGGTACACCTGCACTAATACAAGTGTATGGAAGGGTGTCCGATACCATGTTGCCCATACACATACTGTATCGTTTTTAAATTCTCACAATATGGAGTAATGTGTTAATTTGCTGCACCATTTTGTTTAATGCATGCCTTGTTAGTACCCTAAAAACTAAAATCGCCCCGAATAATAGTTATTTATCATAATCCTGAGGTGGTTGACTGGTTAGTGCATCAGCCTCACAGTGCAGAGGTGCAGGGTTCGATTCCGGCTCCGGCCTTCTTGTGTGGAGTTTGCATGTTCTCTCAGTGCCTGCGTAGGTTTTCTCCGGGTACTCCGGTTTCTTCCCACATTCCAAAAACATGCAAGGCAGGTTAACGGAACACTCTAAATTGTTGTGGTGTGATTGTGAGCGTGGTTGGCCCATGTGTACCCTGATTGGCGGGCAACCAGTTCAGGGTGTACCCCGCCTACTGCCCAAAGAAGGCTGAGAATAGGCTCTAGCACACCCTATCTTATATCTGATTCATTATTTATTTTTCTGAGGATTAATTATCCATATCTTCCCCGTCTTGCGATGAACAAGCAAACAAAAATATTCAAAGCAGCTCTCAGAATGGGGCAGCTGTGCAATCAACTGCGCTGTTTTGTTGAACTAAAACTTGCTAATTTATATCCTTCAATGCAGCTTTTGTATTCGCGTCCCACCATTACCAATATGCCGTTTCCCATGGCCTGATGTCATGTGTTGCACATGTGTGACATCACCATCCACGAGTCGGATGATAAGTTGGCCCTTGTGTTGTTTTAGCCCTAATGATAGCTTTGTGAGTGGTTACATCAGCATGAATTCACATTTTGTGAGCTGACCAGCAGGAATTCAAAGTTCAGCTTTTATCTCTTTTCACAGATGACCATTTTTCAGCAATGAGAACTAAATTTTGTAATAAGAACTTCCACGTTCAGACTCCTTGTCAAATGTTTGCGTTTTCATGCAAAAGCACTTTTTGCTTCCTGTCATCGCTCCAGTTTGGGACATTTAGATGTTAATGATAACATTATCAGTTTTTAAAAAACCCGTTTTGAGACCCCATGTTAAATCATCTAAGATGCCGTTCACAAATGATCGAAACAATAATTTTGAATTAAAAAAGAGGCACACATACAGACACAGATTGTGGAGGAATGTGAACGGGGGGAGGGCCACACACTTGGCAGGGTGTGATGTGACGGTTTGCTTGACATGTCATCCCCATGTGAGACACTTTGTGCTCCTATAGACTACAATCAGGCACAGAAGTACAAACTCAACGCCCTACTACGCTAACACTACGCTCAACTTGTTTTCATGGCCGATCTAAAGAGCCCCGTACGCGTTCCTTGGCTTCGCACCGCTGCAATTTGTATGGAAATGAGCTGCTTTACCGCCTCCTCGCAGACAATCGGCCTGCACTGAATCACGAGTTTGCCAAACGACTTACCACCACAATAAATGCTACCCCCCCCCCCCCCCACACACACACACACACACTTGGTGACCAGCTCATGCCCACGGTTTCTCTCTTGCAGTGGGGACTGTTAGATTGATGTCAGGTCTTGACACGGTCCTGCTATACAATAAATATGTCAGTCGGGAACACGGGGAGTTGGCTAAAGTCACAAACCGCCAAAGGCCATAGGGAGATTTATACGAGCTAATTGTAAGGCTTTATTTTCATTTTTCCTTTTGTTCTCTGCCTGGGCTTTAAATCACAAACTTTTTCCATTTGGTTCCTCCATAGTGAAAACTGACCAGGCAGCCATTTCGTGTCCTGGACTTCTGGCAACCGCAGATCTAAGTGATCTGTATGAGCAGTTCTCAAAGTGGGATCCCCGTGAACCGGAGCTTGGGGTCTGAAAATACAGTGGTGTCTTCAGAGACACAGAGGGATACTGTCTTTATCCTTTCCGAAAATCATCTAATTTAACTCTTACTGAGTCACATACATTAGATGTGAAACGCTTCGTTTTTTTTGTTTCTTTTTTTTTTTTTTTAATTCGTCTGGTTAACTGCATTTTACTGCTCCCCGGTGACAAAGGCATGCATACCAGAGGCAGCCGCTATTAATTAATCATGAGGCACAAACTGTTCAATTCCGCACATTCAATTTAATGTAATATAATAAATATTGAGTGCTATTTTACATGTTAAAAAAAACCACAACAAATTGTAAATGTAAAATGGTTTTCTTGTTTTTGGAGGGGGATTATGGAACAGATTAATTGTGTTTCCATTAACTTCAGTGGAGAACGATGATTTGCGCTACAAATGTTTTGAGTTAAGAGCATGGTCACAGAATGATACAAGAATGAATCTCAGGCACCACTCCAGTTAATCGGTTTTCTAAATGTTAGTTGTATAATACTTGGAGGGGTAAATGTTTTTGTTTTTTTTTTTGATTACACAAAAAGCATCAATGCGACACAAATTGTTTTCGAAATGCACTTAGCCACATCGGCACTGTGAACGATCACTTCGGATATGGCACTTCAGTAAGTGAAATAAATGTCGTTTCTGCCGTCACGCCCATTCACCCGGAAGCCAGCGTGATAGTGACATGTGACTGGTTGTGCGATACCAAAGACACGGTTACACTTGGAAAGGCGCCTTCTTGGTAATAAATAACCATTTCGACAAGGGTGACCGCTGTGTAGACAATAGAAGAAGAACCTGACACTTTATTGTAAATGTGGTCTTTGACATTTGACAGACTAGGAAGAGGGTCTCATGTTTTCTAGCCGAAAGGTATCGTGTTGCCGTGGCGTCACAACAAACAATGGCATGATAACAATGGGTTCCAAAAAGACACTTAAGTTAGTGAGAGGATCCTTCCTTTTCCATAATGGCGTCTGACACACGCGGCTCACTTTAATTGTCACTGCCGTCTCAGATAGACCTTAAAAATGTGGGAAAGTGAGACCAAGAGGGAATTTTTGACTTAATGCCTCGCGGTAACTAGCCTCAGTTGTACAGAAGTTGACCTCAGGGGTCTTCTTTTTCTTCCCCTTTTGCGCTTGCTTAAAGAATAATATCATATTCCCACAGAACAATCTTTTTTTTTTTCTTCACGAGCGACTCGAGGGTAGCAGCTCTTGCTTATGTTTGTCTATGCGTTTAAATGGCATGGAGAGAGGATTTAGCGCCTCTTTTACGGTTTCACTGTTTTCCTCGAACACGGTAGTTCGCAAAAGACCCGCTGAAGTGAATTCAGAGATGTGTTCAGTGAATTGCTGAAAGGCTTAAAGCATCGCAATATTGAGGGTATACAGCATTAGCATTAACTAGCATGGCCTTTCCCGTTTCGCTGTTTTAAATACACAAAGTCTAATCGAATATAGATTATGTTAACTTCATGTGGGAGTGTCAGAAAACGGCTTAAAGCCTCTCTTTTGGTAAAATTGTTCACTATCTGCCAAACTGTTCACTTGAGTTCAGTGTAACCATACCAAACTTGTATGCTAAAATTTTGTGGGCAAAAATATCAGCCATATTAAAAACCTATCAGACCCCCACTGTATTCATAACAAAAACTATTCAGGGACTCCTCGCTTCATTTTAAAACTCAAATTAGTCCTCGGCAAGACACACATCAATGTATTCTAGTTGCGTTTTAAACCCATTTTTACATCGGGGAATCGTATCTGACGCGTACTGGTGTGCTAGCATCTTGTCTTAAGCTTTTTGAGGGCTTGATGACATGGCTAGTCATTTTTATCGATCATATCTTGACCTTTTAGAAAGAGGTTTGGTGATGCTAACCGCTCTGCATAATTTAGCCTCTACAAGGCTAAACCATTTATGTGGCTTTATACGTGAGGTGTAATGAGCTATTCCATGTCCCGCCTACAGCAAGTTATCCTCAGCCATCGCTCGGTGTGTGTTTAGCTTAGCATTTAGCTTAGCTAAGCATTCCTGAAATGCTTTGTGAACACTTTGCCCACCCTTTACTTCCCTCCTCAAGTGTTCTACGTTCACATAAGGAGCGCCTCCTCAAAGTGTTCCACTAATGGTCATAATTCTTCCAGATGTTAGCTTATTAACCACGATGCCCTCCTAGAGTGTCCCGCTGGGCTGTAGTTCGCCGCGTCCTAATTGAGCAGCGCAGGTTAAAGGTCAAAGCTTCTTGCTAACAAGCTGCCTCAGGGTCAGGTGGCTTCAGAAACAAACATACAAACACTCCAGTGTGTGTATTACTTTCATATTAGGTGTGTGTGGTCCTAATTAGGAGCATTAATAGATTTGTTTGTCTTTATTTGGGGTAGGGCATTTTTCCCCCCTTTTGCCAACACGCTCAAAATGGCCGTAAACCATATTGAAAGTCTACTTGAGGGCTTGATGACATGGCTACAAGTCATTTTTATCGATCATATCTTGACCTTTTAGAAAGAGGTTTGGTGATGCTAACCGCTCTGCATAATTTAGCCTCTACAAGGCTAAACCATTTATGTGGCTTTATACGTGAGGTGTAATGAGCTATCCCATGTCCCGCCTACAGCAAGTTATCCTCAGCCATCGCTCGGTGTGTGTTTAGCTTAGCATTTAGCTTAGCTAAGCATTCCTGAAATGCTTTGTGAACACTTTGCCCACCCTTTACTTCCCTCCTCAAGTGTTCTACGTTCACATAAGGAGCGCCTCCTCAAAGTGTTCCACTAATGGTCATAATTCTTCCAGATGTTAGCTTATTAACCACGATGCCCTCCTAGAGTGTCCCGCTGGGCTGTAGTTCGCCGCGTCCTAATTGAGCAGCGCAGGTTAAAGGTCAAAGCTTCTTGCTAACAAGCTGCCTCAGGGTCAGGTGGCTTCAGAAACAAACATACAAACACTCCAGTGTGTGTATTACTTTCATATTAGGTGTGTGTGGTCCTAATTAGGAGCATTAATAGATTTGTTTGTCTTTATTTGGGGTAGGGCATTTTTCCCCCCTTTTGCCAACACGCTCAAAATGGCCGTAAACCATATTGAAAGTCTACTTCCATGAAGATTCTTCTGCATGTAAAATTTATCGCTGCATGTAAAAATATGCATCGGGGAGAGTATAAAATCTTCCTCTGAAGATGTTTTAGTTTTTTAGTCTTGCATGACGAACCGCCTGTGGCCCACCTTGCCGAAGGTTTCCCACCTCAGTTGTAGCAAATGTTCCGCCACGTTTCCTCATGTGCTATGTTGAATGTTTATGCAAGCAGCCAGGCAGCAGGAAGCCTTGACCTCCTTCACATTGCTTGCACATGTTGTCTTGCTCCTGCATCCTTTCTGCATGGACAAGGAAGCTCCCACACCTCCCCGCTCTGCACGTTGAACATGTTAAACCTAAATTGGAAACAGTCGGAATGTTACTACTGTACTGTACAGCGAATCGGCTTTCATGTTTCCTAGTTTCCAACGCCAGTCACAATATACAGAGTCTTTAAACACGTTTAAACTTTTTTAAAAAAGTATTCCTTAACACCCCTTTTTCACTGTCTTGCTCACACAGTTCTCCAAATAAGATGCCTAGTGTGCTTGCTTCAAGCTGTCACTCCCACTTGAATTTTTTTGGGGTAGGGCATTTTTTCCCCCCTTTTGCCGACACTCTCAAAATGGCCGTAAACCATATTGAAAGTCTACTTCCATGAAGATTCTTCTGCATGTAAAATTTATAGCTGCATGTAAAAATATGCATCGGGGAGAGTACAAAATCTTCCTCTGAGGATGTTTTAGTTTTTTAGTCTTGCATGACGAGCTGCCTGTGGCCCACCTTGCCGAAGGTTTCCCACCTCAGTTGTAGCAAATGTTCCGCCACGTTTCCTCATGTGCTATGTTGAATGTTTATGCAAGCAGCCAGGCAGCAGGAAGCCTTGACCTCCTTCACATTGCTTGCACATGTTGTCTTGCTCCTGCATCCTTTCTGCATGGACAAGGAAGCTCCCACACTAACCCGCTCTGCACGTTCAACATGTTAAACCTAAATTCGAAACAGTCGGAATGCTACTACTGTACAGCGAATCGGCTTTCATGTTTCCTAGTTTCCAACGCCAGCCGCAATATGCAAAGTCTTTAACCATGTTTAAACTTTTTTTAAAAGTATTCCTTAACACCCCTTTTTCACTGTCTTGCTCACACAGTTCTCCAAATAAGAGGAATGTTGTGCTTGCTTCAAGCTGTCACTCCCACTTGAATTTTACCAACAAAGCTCCATAAAACCAAACAGAAGTAAAGATTCTATACGTAAACACCAAATGTGCAATTGAACCATCAAATTTCATTTTTCAACCCTCTGTTAGCTTAATGCTAACGTATGATGTAAAATGCCATAAATGGGCTAATGAAAATTGCAGGAATTATTAACCATCAAATAACTGCTCATTTCACCTACGAGGAGCAGCAACACAAAAAAAAAAAGAGCATATAAAAATACCCACGGGTGTACGATAAGTATAAAAAGTCAAATGCCACGTTGATGAGATAACAAAAACACTCATTTCAAAACTTTTTCCCACCAATAATATGACTTCTAGTATGACCTGTACAACTCGACTGGGGAAAAAAAAATGTCAAAAGGGAACCTTAAAATAAACAACTGAGAAAACACACTCTCTTAAAAGTGGGGGCTGCGGCCATGTTCCAAAACAACCAATCACATTCAAACTCATTGCACACACCTGCGACCATTAGTGCCTCCAGCTAACCTCAATTAAAGTTCAGCTGTTGTCGGTCTCACTTTTATTATAAAATCCTGGCATGGTAATGGGGGATATGTATATTTTTTTAATATCTATCGAATCTTTGGAAATCGCATCTATTATGCGACGGTGAGCTGCGATATAGCAGGACTGGATTTAATAGTAGTCCTGGTTTTGGTGCCAACCAAAACAGTGGAGAAATTTGTCCACCATGTCAGCGGCAGCTTGAGTTTCCCCTCCTGCAACTCGACTGGGGGGAAAAAAAAAATGTCAAAAGGGTACGTTAAAATAAACAACTGAGAAAACACACTCTCTTAAAAGTGGGGGCTGCGGCCATGTTCCAAAACAACCAATCACATTCAAACTCATTGCACACACCTGCGACCATTAGTGCCTCCAGCTAACCTCAATTAAAGTTCAGCTGTTGTCGGTCTCACTTTTATTATAAAATCCTGGCATGGTAATGGGGGATATGTATATTTTTTTAATATCTATCGAATCTTTGGAAATCGCATCTATTATGCGACGGTGAGCTGCGATATAGCAGGACTGGATTTAATAGTAGTCCTGGTTTTGGTGCCAACCAAAACAGTGGAGAAATTTGTCCACCAACAACTCGACTGGGGAAAAAAAAATGTCAAAAGGGAACCTTAAAATAAACAACTGAGAAAACACACTCTCTTAAAAGTGGGGGCTGCGGCCGTGTTCCAAAACAACCAATCACATTCAAACTCATTGCACACACCTGCGACCATTAGTGCCTCCAGCTAACCTCAATTAAAGTTCAGCTGTTGTCGGTCTCACTTTTATTACAAAATCCTGGCATGGTAATGGGGGATATGTATATTTTTTTTAATATCCATCGAATCTTTGGAAATCGCATCTTTTATGCGACAGTGAGCTGCGATATAGCAGGACTGGATTTAATGGTAGTCCTGGTTTTGGTGCCAACCAAAACAGTGGAGAAATTTGTCCACCATGTCAGCGGCAGCTTGAGTTTCCCCTCCTAAGATTTGTTTTGATTCTCACTCCGTCCCTGACAAATGACTCCGCTACAGTTATATTACGGTAAATTTACAATCCAAACACCCTCAGCTCCCCCTGACACGACTGAATGTTTGTAGGAATCGCGGCGAGGTGTCTCAGCTTTGTGAAAACGCTCCGTACGCTGGAAACGATGCAATCGTTTACCCGTAGGACACACTGAACACGATGTGTCGTGCAAGTTTCCATTGTTAGGAGAAGAAATTTTGAATTTTTTGTTTGTTTTTAGAGTAAGATTCTAACGTTCTCGTAAAAGGTTTTTTTATATGACATTTCTCGGTAAATTGTGACTTGAAAATATCAAAGAGTTGTTTTTCTTTGAAGTAGTGGAATCAGAATCTTTATTTATGCATCTCATAAAATTCTGACTGAATTCTCATAGAAATACTGCATCACCAAATAATAAATGTAGCAATTACAATTTTAATTTGGTTTGTTTGTTGAATGTTTTTTAAATAATGATCATTTAAAAAATATTATTCAGTTTGTCATGAATTTCTTTTTTTTCCAAGTATTTTTTTTTTTTTTTTACTTTAATATCCATCGAATCTTTGGAAATCGCATCTTTTATGCGACAGTGAGCTGCGATATAGCAGGACTGGATTTAATGGTAGTCCTGGTTTTGGTGCCAACCAAAACAGTGGAGTCAACCAAAAAATAATAGTATTGTTACTGATTTATTGTTTGGGGAATACTACACAAATTAGTTCCTTTCTTGTGGTTGTCATCACACGTTGCCATTAACAAAAAGACAAAGAAAAAGTAAAATAGTAATGATTTAGCATTCCAGTCTAAGTTTACTGTCAAACTAAACCTAAAAAAAACCCAAAACACATTGTGTATTTAACAAGCCACATAGCTGTGGCTGGATTTGCGATAGGCCGCTCGCTTAATGCAAATGCATCATGGGAAGACAGTCTGATGAAATTGGCGTCGCTATATGACTCGTTAGAAATTTCAAAACAGCTACTCATTGTTAGGAGGAGACATTTTGAATTTTTTTGTTTGTTTTTAGAGTAAGATTCTAACGTTCTCGTAAAAGGTTTTTTTATATGACATTTCTCGGTAAATTGTGACTTGAAAATATCAAAGAGTTGTTTTTCTTTGAAGTAGTGGAATCAGAATCTTTATTTATGCATCTCATTATTATTTTTATTTTTTTCCCCCCATAAAATTCTGACTGAATTCTCATAGAAATACTGTATCACCAAATAATAAATGTAGCAATTACAATTTTAATTTGTTTTGTTCGTTGAATGTTTTTTAAATAATCATCATTTTTTAAAATGTTATTCAGTTCGTCATAAATTTCTTTTTTTAAATGATTTTTTTACTTGAATTTACAAAATATATTCACCCAAAAAATAGTATTGGTTTTGATTTCTTGTTTGGAGAACTGTACAACTTAGCAACTTAGCTTAATGCAAATGCATCATGGGAAGACAGTCTGATGAAATTGGCGTCGCTATATGACTCGTTAGAAATTTCAAAACAGCTACTATGTGAATACAAGTGGCTGCAACACATGCACACAGATCCTGTAAAAACACTCGCCGGCATATATTCTTTATCCTCTGCAAATAAGTTTTTGTGTTTTATGCCTTTACTGCCCATTAGTGCAAAGTTTATGTGTAGATTAATTACAACATGATACAAAAAAATAGTCTGTGTTTTTTGGGGGGGGAGCTGGAACAGATTCATTTCATCCCCATTGATTTTAATGGGGAACGATGATTTCAGATGTGCTTTCTTCTACTTCGATTTTGTTCGTTGAATGTTTTTTAAATAATCATCATTTTTTAAAATGTTATTCAGTTCGTCATAAATTTCTTTTTTTAAATGATTTTTTTACTTGAATTTACAAAATATATTCACCCAAAAAATAGTATTGGTTTTGATTTCTTGTTTGGAGAACTGTACAACTTAGCAACTTAGCTTAATGCAAATGCATCATGGGAAGACAGTCTGATGAAATTTGCGTAGCTATATGACTCGTTAGAAATTTCAAAACAGCTACTATGTGAATACAAGTGGCTGCAACACATGCACACAGAACCTGTAAAAACATTCGCCGGCATATATTCTTTATCCTCTGCAAATAAGTTTTTGTGTTTTATGCCTTTACTGCCCATTAGTGGAAAGTTTATGTGTAGATTAATTACAACATGATACAAAAAAATAGTCTGTGTTTTTTGGGGGGGGAGCTGGAACAGATTCATTTCATCCCCATTGATTTTAATGGGGAACGATGATTTCAGATGTGCTTTCTTCTACTTCGAAAGCGAACATTTGGAGGGAGGCTATCATGGTGGCAGAAGTCAAAGGGAATAAATGGGCAGCATCTGCGTCCAATGAAGACCATCACTCTTGACTAAACAGGATTGCGGGGGTGGGTTGCATGTGGTCAGAATCTCCCGCGCCGACGCTCAGGTTGGAGGTGCAAATCGAGGGAATGCCGAATAAATATTTCGGCGTAAGATGATCCTCACACTTCACGCTGCACCTTCAGCAACTCCTCCAAGAAAGCAAAAACACAGAAAGTCAAAGTTGACAAGGAAGTCATTAAGCTCGGCTGCAAATGAAGTGGAACTCCGCCGATCATTGTAATGTTTTTTTTTTTACACTGAAAAGTGTCTTTACTTTTTTTTTTACCTGCTGCATTCCAACTTTATTTGCATAGACTCGCAACTTGTTTTTTCTGATTTCGTCTTTGCGTGAAATAAAAATACATTTTCTTGTTAAGACTTTATTCTTGTTAAAATTTGCTCTCATCGTACCAGTTTTGTTCCTTCAAAATTACAACTTTGTTCTCATTAGAAATAAATTGAGGTAGTATTTCAACTTTATTCCCGTAATCCTCTCACTTTCCTTCCCCCCGACCCCCTTCCTCATACTGTATCTACAGTCCTTTTTTTTCCCACTTCACTCCCCCACATCTTTTAACAGTCTTGGTTGCACTCTCATTGATCTGTGCTCTTTATAGTCTCCCTTTCCATTTGAATTTTTAAATAATTGCTCCCATCCCAGGCCATAAAGAACGTCGGACATATTTGTGATGTTGACTCTGAATGCCGGGACGTCCAATGTAACGATGAAACATTCAACAACAATATGGAGTCATTTCGTGTGTCTGGCACTGCGAAGGCGGTTCTTTATGTCTGCTGTCTGCCGCTACCCCCCCTGCAACCCCCCCACCCAACCCACACACACCAGAGTGAATTAGTATCAAATTTCACTCTGAGCTCTCAAAGACACGTCTGTCTTGTTTCAAGTCTTAAGTTTTTGCCTTGAGTTGCGGCAGTGGCGGGATGCGTATTCGGTACCTTCAGTGGGGTCTTGCATGACTTAATCATATCACCACCATCACGTCGGCGTTATAGATATCAATATTGTACAAAAACGCAATATAGCCGCACACAACTGGAGCGGCTCAAAATCCATTTTTTTTTTTCTAATAACATGACATTAATGTTGAAAAAAAAATCAAATATATCCTACTCACCAGAGAAGCTTATGATGAAATCGCTCTAGACCAGTTTTGTTAGTTGAACAGTTTTGCGCAAACCAACCAATCAGATGACAGAATAATGCCGATATCAAGGGCCAGCTGTCTGGGCCCCGTGGGGATGGATTTGAAATCTGATTGATGAAACATTTCCAATGACTGTGTCTTGTAAACTTCTAAAATGTATTCAGATTTTTTTTTGGTATGTTTTCATTTTTAAAAATGACATTTTATTTTTGTTTTTTTTTTACATTTAAAAATAATTGAGACATGCTACTTTTTTTGTTTAAACGTTCTGATGCATATTATTGTAAAGAACAGTTTTTGGGTTGACTTCCCTTGTAATTAAAGACGCAATCCAAAATCATCAGACTTTAAAAACAAAAAAAAAGAGATTTTTATTAGTACATCTTGTAAAAATTATTAGTACATCTTGTAAAAAAATTAACTTGTTCAAGTTTTTCCATTTTTTTTTTGGAACCTCCTGTAGTTTTTAATTGTGGGCCAGTGAAATTCAAATTTAACGAAAAGTCTAGTCATAAAAAGTCAAATTCACACTTAGCTGCTTTATGACTTTCAAGTTGGCTGCAAAATAACGCCAATGGATTACAAAAGTGAGTCTAAAAAGCTGTCGTGGGGTTGGAAAGGGCCACAAATACTGTGCATTCTTGCCTTTGGCTTTGGTTGCCATCACATGAAAGGTTTCCATGGCAACGGCAGGCAACACAAAACTCCTCTTGAGTCGGGTTGTTTTACTAGATGGGTTTTTTTTTCTCCACACTTTCTTTTGAGCTAGTCCTGGATGGTTTTTTTTGTTTCAAGTCAAGTCAACTTTATTGTCAAATGTACTCTATGTGCAACATACAGCACAAATGAAATTTCTTTCCTCTCAACCACGGTGCAAACACAGGAGAGAGAGAGACTCTGTCCCCTTGCTTAATATTTAAAGAAAAGTCAGGCATAGTTGGACCAGAATTTTTTTTTCCCAAGCGGGGCAAAAACTTTCTGCTTTTTTTAAAGGGCCTTACGCCCGTCAGTGAAGAAGCAAAGTAGTTATTTTCCGCATGAATTGCGAAAAGTAGCAGCCCCGATAGCATGAGCATTGGGGCTAACATCGCCGCTCAGAAATTAGCACTCCATGAAAATGACATCAGCCTAAACTCGGGGGGGCTTGTTGTCATTAAGATGGCAACTTTGAAAGCACACCTCTCGTGTTGCGCTGGCGTTAGCATCCTTGCTAACGTCACTGTCGAGAGTGGGTTTCAAGTCGATGGCACACCCTCGCTCGCTCCGTCTGGAGCCATGTTGTTGCCTCTGCGCGCCCTGACTTTTACGAGGCCGCCTTGGCTGCAAGGGACGCATCAGTGCGCTTGTAAAGTCTGAAAACGTCCTGCGCAGACACACAACTGTGCCTTAATCGGATAATTCGCAGTTAGGCTTGCAGAGAGGTTTTTGCAGGGCGTGATCATGCTAACCACCAAACATGAGAGTTGGCAAAAGCACACGCACTAGATTTAAGCTATGCTAGCTAATATTTAGCATACTTGCACTTGATTACTTCATATTACTGCTAAACTGATAGAATGGTAATTAAAATGTATTTTTTTTATTCGTTTGATGGATAAAATAATCGACAGGTGAATCTATTCTTAAAATAATTAGTTAGTTGCAGCCCTGATTATGTGTTTCCGTTTTGCCAGGTACTTCTGCTTTTACATATTCGTTTTTCTTTTTATGCTAAGTAACCCCTTGCCAAGATATCTATATTTTTGTGCGAACTGCTCTCGACATGTCAGAGTAAACCGCAGTTCTCTTGAGGCGTATAGGAGGCTTATTGTGGGAGTTAAGTGATGAAATGAGACTCATGCGCCAGCTACCAAAACAGCCATGTGGCACTCAGCAGGGTCAGAAGGCTTTAAAAAAAAAAAAGGAAAGAAAGAGGAGAAGGTAGACATTTTTCCTGTTCGTTCTCACAGGACCATTTAATTCTCACATGGAAAGTCCAGGACTAACTTTTTATCTCTTCATCAGTGTCGTGGTCTTAAAGTACTTATGTCGACTTCTTTGGTTTTTGCATTAGACCTAGACGTGCGCCTTGAACATCTGCTTCCTACATTACCCATCATGCAACTCCGTTCAGTCAGGTTAAAGCATTTTGCAAGTGTCCCCGGTGCTTAAGCCGCTGCTTGATACCCAAGCCGTCTGCCCGGTGACACTGCTGTTGCCATGGCAGCCAGCCAGCCAGCCAGCAGGGTATTCATGCTGCGTCGGACAAAATGAGTCGAACGGCGTGGCCCGCACGCGCTTGGATTACACGGGCGTAGTAAAGTGTGAACACCCCCGCAGAGAGGCTGCTCGCGACTGCAAATGTCTGAGTGACAATAACAATAAAAGTACTGCCTGGTTACTATGAGTATAAATATGTTGTGTTGTCTAAGATTTTTTTTTTTTTTTTTGTATATACTGTATTTTTGTCTTTCTTTTTTGTCATAGTGTTTTACATATTTTACTATTTTTTGGGGTGGTGGTTTACTTTTAGAAATATGTATTCTTTTCCAAGAGTAGGGTTATTTTGAATATTTTTTTAAACATTTTTTTGTAATTCTTATTTTCTGGTCTTATAATTTATATTTCTCAAAGTTGTTCGAGCTTTTTTAATGCTTTTTTTGGGGGGAGGTTGTGTGATATTTGTATGTTTTGTGCTAGTATTTTCTCCAATTGTTCTCATATTTTAAAATGACTATTTTTGTCCAGCATTTTTGTATTTATTCTCATACACATTTTTTTGTTGATTTTGAAAAATATTTGTTCAAATGTGGTATTATTTGTGTAAGATTTTATTTTGGTCATTGTATTTTTTTAAACATTAGTAATATTTCTGGACTCAGACCTTTGCAGTTTTCCAGGTTCCTGTGTATTTTATCAAATATTTCCTTTTTTTATTCCATATTTTAGGATTTTTTGGGGGGTAAAATATTTTCTGTCGTGTAATTATTTTGCATGTACTCTTAATCTAATTATTTGAAATTTGTGTTATATTTAAAAAAAATTCATATTTTTTGTAGTATTTTTTGGAATGTTTTTTCTCTCAAACTTTTTTATTTTTCAGGTTCATTTTAAATATTTTTTTCAATATTTATCGCTCGTAACATTGTATTCCATTTTGTATTTTTCCAGATAATTGCGAAATTTTTTTCAATATTTGTACTTTTTTTTTTTTTCTTCAAAAGATTTTTATATATTGTCTAGATTTACTTTTTGTCTTCCAATCCCCGGTAGTCTAAAACAAACAAACACTAAATCATTCCTAAAAGATTGGTTATTGATGCCTTTCCACTCCTGAGCCCATCCTGCTCCCCCCCCCCC